>NC_057803.1:746653299-746923336 GCF_018294505.1 Triticum aestivum
CATAAGCTTTGTCAGTGTAAGTTCATCAGCTGAGCTGATCTCACATGCCACTTTGCTCCTCACCTCGACTACATCCTCACGAGAGATGTATCTGAAAATAAAAAGGGCACACCCGATAAGAATTCATGAAAGGAAATGGATATTGACATAACAGATAATTTCTTTAAATTCAAGCAGACAAGACCAGCAATTTTTTCAAAAAATCTCCATACAAACTAAACTGCAATATAGAATCAGTATCTACATGTCTATATATAGTGATCATCTAGTTTAGTAAAATAGTTGTGTTCTGCATTTGTGTTTTTCCATCAGGTGCCCAGGAAGATCATAAGTTTGCTTTCCTGCAAATGTTTACGGTGGGAACTCTTCTTAAAAATATCCAGATTTTGTTGTTGAAAAAGGAGAATGTTGTGCTGCCTACATAACTCAATATTCTGTAACAACTAAGAAAGTTCATTTGGCAAATGATCTGTTGCACACACATCCTATGCTGCCATGAAGCTTATTGCACATCCACCTCGAATCGAGGCCATGTGAAGTGCAAATTTCCGCGTGTGTAAGACGGTACATACTGCTAGCTAGCACTGCATAGGCACACGTACATGTTGCAGCAATGATGTCCTTACTCAAGATGGGGTTGACCTGCATGTTGCAGCAACGATCAAACTAGTTGCAGTATCAAAATCAGATTCAGACTAGCATTACAAGCAGCGTGCCATGAGGCTCTTGTGACAGCCCAAGTAGCATTACAAGATTTATGTGACGCTCATTCTCCACAGATAGTAAGATACTACTACCACATCTCTAGTTTTTAGAAACCGAATCCAAATGGAAACTATTTCAGTTTCACTCATGCTGATGCGTTGAAGCTGTCGAGTGGTGCAGCAATTCTTCTACACTCAGTCAGGACCCCATCAAGCCTGCTGGTGCTGCCCCCTCCTTATACAGCAATAACAGCACAACACATCAACCTCACTGATTTCATTAGTACGCAAATCACATCAATACTATATAGTTAGGCTCACTGCAAGTTCTCTCTGCTGAGCACCTAGATGGTGTTTTATGAGATGATTACCTAAACATTGTGTTCCCAATCTGAGCAGAATAATGAAGCCATCCATCCATATCAACAAGTGTAGTGAATTTACACATTTACACAGGAAGAATATATCCTGAAAGAGGGAAAAACGAAGGAATTCTCGTTTTGCAAAAAGCTTGTTTGAGTAGAGGGCCCGAGGTGAGACTCTTACTATCCATCTTGATACCAAGATGCTAAGAGTTTCTCAATTAAGATCTTAGATTTCAGGAACAGAGCGTGCTAAGTTGCTAACAACTAATGGAATTACCTAGTCCTTATCAATGCTAGTGGACAACTTGTTTACCCTCTCGGTCAGGATTTCGACAAATTATTTTTTCTTGTAAGAGAACTACTCATTTTGTAGCTACAACAGTGGAAGGTCATGACTCATGACAGAAAACAAAATCATTTGTTTGTGTGTATTGAGCAAAAAAGTAGTCTATTAATTCAGAAATTATACAAAAGGGCGAGCAACCCAGCCCATTTTTAAAGCTAAGCTGATGCTTTGTTTGCAGATCACTAAGATCTCATACAATGAGCTCTGGGGAAAGAGTAAATGTATATACTTTTTGGCTGGTGAGAGGCTCCCTACTGCACAAAGCAATACCTGTAGATAATGCATGTTCATGCACATATAAGAATCTGATGTACTCCAAGATATACTTCAAAGAAATCTCACCTCATAATTTCCAATTTCGGGCGTCAACATACGGGTGGATCAAGCCTATTCTGAACATTTAGCAAGAACCAAAGAAATCTTTTGTCAATTCATACCTTGGCAGAAAACTAGAGCCTCAGCTCCAAGTCCAGCTCGTCGTGAAAAATGACCGACACGCGATGGCACGCCACGTTCGTCCCTGACTTCATCGCGGCGCGCATGATCCTCCTTCGCCATGGCGCGCTCCGGATGGTGCTGCTTGACAAGCGGGGCGTGACGGTGGATGCGCGGTACATGCGCGAGGGAGAACGCATCGAGATCGGACAGGTGATCTCATTTCCGTGTCATGTGGCTAGGGTTGGACATCTCATTCAGTCGCCATGCACGCCCTCGCTGCATGCGGGGCCTGGTGCACAGCACGCGGAGGAGTGGCATGCAGCGGCTGGATGCGCGACATCTGGCGCGGGGAGAGCTACCGGATTAGATCCATGGCCGCCCCACCGCCATGCGGGGCCCATCCGCGGCAATGGTGTCGAGGTACTTAATGGGCACCGAGGGGGCGTGGGCGCACCCAGTTCTCCACCTACCACCACTCCTACCAGATCCGACTCGCATCTCGCCTCTCTCTTCGGGCACCTGTGGGAGAAATCTAGGGTTTCCTCCTCCTCTCCACCTCCGCCACGCGATTCCTTCGGCTGGTGGTGTGGCAAGGTTTGCGGCGACGACCGCTCCTTTGCGCAAGTCGCAGAGGGCTCGAAGATCCGTCTCGATCCGTCCAAGGCGATTGGGGATCAAGGCGGGGGGAGATTTGGAGGGCGGCGCGACTTCGCTGGCCGTGGTGGGTTCGGAGGTGGACGCCGACCACCTCCTTCCAACCAGACGCGCAACATGGTGTGGCAGCGGCCGGATCTGTCGACGGTCACGGCCGGGAGTTCCAGATCCGCGGGTGGCGGGGTCGGCGACAAGTGGGAGACGGCGGCGCGGGCGATGGGAGGAGGGGCCAAGGAGTGGGAAACTCAGAAGATGGCGCTCCCCAAGGATGCGATTCCACCCCCTGCCGCGGATTCGACCACGACTCCGGCCACCAAGAGCTCCGAGGAGCGATGCCTCAACTGCAACAACTCAGGTTCATTTCACTCCGTGTTGCCCTACTATTCGTTGCGAGAAATGCAACAAGCTTGGTCCTATGGCTCAGTTATGTCAATCATTGAGGCCGTGGGAGTGTGTTCCTATGTTGTGCGGGTTTCAATCACCTGGCCATGGCTTTTTCTATATTCCTGATTTGTGTGCTTCTAAACAAAGTTCTGAGAAAACTAATAATGTAGTTATCACTGTCATAGAGGGGGTTGCTACAGTGAAAGAGATAGAACATGAATTCAATTGCATTTTTGCTCATAAACCTGGAAAGAAAAAATGGCGCTGCACTGCTCGCTCCATTAGTCCCACCCAATTTGTCATGCGGTTTCCTAATGCCAGTGAAGTAGAAAGAGTGTGCTGCTATGGTAAACGTCTCCCTTTGAAAGATGGTTCTATCATTGTTTGCATTACTCCATGGTCTGCATCTGTGGGGGCTAAAGGGAGTATGGAAAAAGCATGGGTTCGTGTAAGAAATGTCCCACTGGAAAAAAGATGCTCTGAGCATGTTGCATATGCTGGGTGGCTGGTTGGTATAACTTTGGAAGTGGATGAGGCAACATTACATAAACCCGAGTATGTCAGGATATTACTTGGATGCAGAGAGGTTAAGAAAATTCCTCCTTCCGCTGAAGGGATGTTAGGTGAACAATTCTATGACTTTTTCTATGAGGTTGAGAAAGTGGTCTCTATTGGGGGAGAAAAAAATCAAACCTCCATTGTTGTTGACAGTAGTGCATCCCCATCAGTCCCCAAAAAAGCTAGGGTGGACTCATACCCAGCTTCCTCTACGGAGCAAGGGGAAACTGATGCATCTATGGTGGGGAATCAATCATCGCAGAACTATGATAAGAATTCACAGAGATTAGCTACTGTTGCTGAGAATGAGGAAGAGGAGGATAGTGACGAAGGGAGTCATACTGAGCTGCTCATTGAGTCTATGGCTAGAGAGCATGATAAAGGAAAAATGTCATATTATGATTCTCCAGTTAACAACATAGCTGCTGGGAACATTGGTGATGAGATGAGTTATGAGGATGGGGGGTGCCTCCTACCAACAGAAAAGGTGCTTGGGATATCATCCAAACCCCTGTTCCTCCTTCTCCCATGTTTTTGCCTCATTATGAAAATTCTCATGGGCCTGTGTTCCCCCCCCCCCCCTTGTTAGATTATGTGAGCTGGCCCTCTCTGAAGGAAATATGCCCTAGAGGCAATAATAAAGTTATTATTTATTTCCTTATATGATGATAAATGTTTATCATTCATGCTAGAATTGTATTAACCGGAAACATGATATATGTGTGAATACATAGACAAACATATTGTCACTAGTATGCCTCTACTAGACTAGCTCATTAATCAAAGATGGTTATGTTTCCTAACCATAGACATGAGTTGTCATTTGATTAACGGGATCACATCATTAGTAGAATGATGTGATTGACATGACCCATTTCGTTAGCTTAGCACTTGATCGTTTAGTATGTTGCTATTGCTTTCTTCATGACTTATACATGTTCCTACAACTATGAGATTATGCAACTCCCGTTTACCGGAGGAACACTTTGTGTGCTACCAAACGTCACAACGTAACTGGGTGATTATAAAGGAGCTCTACAGGTGTCTCCGAAGGTACATGTTGGGTTGGCGTATTTCGAGATTAGGATTTGTCACTCCGATTGTCGGAGAGGTACCTCTGGGCCGTCTCGGTAATGCACATCACTATAAGCCTTGCAAGCAATGTGGCCAATAAGTTGGTTACGGGATGATGCACTACATAACGAGTAAAGAGACTTGCTGGTAACGAGATTGAACTAGGTATTGGATACCGACGATCGAATCTTGGGCAAGTAACATACTGATGACAAAGGGAACAACGTATGTTGTTATGCGGTTTGACCGATAAAGATCTTCGTAGAATATGTAGGAGCCAATATGAACATCCAGGTTCTGCTATTGGTTATTGACCGGAGACAGTTCTAGGTCATGTCTACATAGTTCTCGAACCCGTAGGGTCCGCACGCTTAACGTTACGATGACAGTTTTATTATGACTTTATAAGTTTTGATGTACCGAAGGTTGTTCAGAGTCCCGGATGTGATCACGGACATGACGAGGAGTCTCGAAATGGTCAAGACATAAGTATTGATATATTGGAAGCCTATATTTGGATATCGGAATCGTTCCGGGTAAAATCGGGATTTTACCGGAGTACCGGGAGGTTACCGGAACCCCCCGGGGGCTTAATGGGCCTACATGGGCCCTAGTGGAGACGAAGAGAGGAGGCAAGAGGTGGGCTGCGCCCCCTCCCCTCCCTAGTCCGAATAGGACAAGGAGAGGGGCGCGATGCCCCCCTTTCCTTCCCCTCTTCCTCCTCCTCCCCCCCTTCTCCTTCTCCAACTAGGAAAGAAGGGAGTCCTACTCCCGGTGGGAGTAGGACTCCCCCTTGGCGCGCCCTCTTTGGCCCGCCGCCCCCTTCCCCTTGGCTCCTTTATATACGGGGGCAGGGGGCACCTCTAGACACACAAGTTGATCTTCGTGATCGTTCCTTAGCCATGTGCGGTGCCCCCCTCCACCCTATTCCACCTCGGTCATATCGTTGCAGTGCTTAGGCGAAGCCCTGCGTCGGTAGAACATCATCATCATCACCACGCCGTCGTGCTGACGGAACTCATCCCCGACACCCTACTGGATCGGAGTCCGGGGATCGTCATCGAGCTGAACATGTGCTGAACTCGGAGGTGCCGTACGTTCGGTGCTTGGATCGGTCGGATCATGAAGACGTACGACTACATCAACCGTGTTATTCTAATGCTTCCGCTTTCGGTCTACGAGGGTACGTGGACAACACTCTCCCCTCTCGTTGCTATGCATCACCATGATCCTTGCGTGTGCGTAGGAATTTTTTTAAAATTACTACGTTTCCCAACAGTGGTATCAGAGCCAGGTTTTATGCGTAGATGTCATATGCACGAGTAGAACACAAGTGAGTTGTGGGCGATACAAGTCATACTGCTTACCAGCATTTCATACTTTGGTTCAGCGGTACTGTGAGATGAAGCGGCCCGGACCGACATTACGCGTACGCTCACGCGAGACTGGTTTCATCGTTACGAGCACTCGTGCTTAAAGGTGACTGGCGGGTGTCTGTCTCTCTCACTTTAGTTGAACCAAGTGTGGCTACGCCCGGTCCTTGCGAAGGTTAAAACAGCACTAACTTGACGAACTATCATTGTGGTTTTGATGCGTAGGTAAGAACGGTTCTTGCTCAGCCCGTAACAGCCACGTAAAATTTGCAACAACAAAGTAGAGGACGTCTAACTTGTCTTTGTAGGGCATGTTGTGATGTGATATGGTCAAGACATGATGCTATATTTTATTGTATGAGATGATCATGTTTTGTAACTGAAGTTATCGGCAACTGGCAGGAGCCATATGGTTGTCGCTTTATTGTATGAAATGCAAACGCCCTGTAATTGCTTTACTTTATCACTAAGCGGTAGCGATAGTCGTAGAAGCAATAGATGGCGTAAACGACAACGATGCTACGATGGAGATCAAGGTGTCGTGCCGGTGACGATGGTGATCACGACGGTGCTTCGGAGATGGAGATCACAAGCACAAGATGATGATGGCCATATCATATCACTTATATTGATTGCATGTGATGTTTATCCTTTATGCATCTTATCTTGCTTTGATTGACGGTAGCATTTTAAGATGATCTCTCACTAATTATCAAGAAGTGTTCTCCCTGAGTATGCACCATTGCGAAAGTTCTTCGTGCTGAGACACCACGTGATGATCGGGTGTGATAGACTCTACGTTCAAATACAACGGGTGCAAAATAGTTGCACACGCGGAATACTCAGGTTATACTTGACGAGCCTAGCATATACAGATATGGCCTCGGAACACAGAGACCGAAAGGTCGAGCGTGAATCATATAGTAGATATGATCAACATAGTGATGTTCACCATTGAAAACTACTCCATCTCACGTGATGATCGGACATGGTTTAGTTGATTTGGATCACGTGATCACTTTGATGATTAGAGGGATGTCTATCTATGTGGGAGTTCTTAACTAATATGATTAATTAAACTTAAGTTTATCATGAACTTATTCCTGGTAGTAATTTGCAAATTATGTTGTAGATCAATAGCTTGTGTTGTTGCTTTCATATGTTTATTTTGATATGTTCCTAGAGAAAATTGTGTTGAAAGATGTTAGTAGCAATGATGCGGATTGGATCCGTGATCTGAGGTTTATCCTCATTGCTACACATAAGAATTATGTCCTTAATGCACCGCTAGGTGACAGACCTATTGCAGGAGCAGATGCAGACGTTATGAATGTTTGGCTAGCTCAATATAATGACTACTTGATAGTTTAGTGCACCATGCTTAACGGCTTAGAATCAGGACTTCAAAGACGTTTTGAACGTCATGGACCATATGAGATGTTCCAGGAGTTGAAGTTAATATTTCAAGCAAATACCCGAGTTGAGAGATATGAAGTCTCCAACAAGTTCTATGGCTAAAAGATGGAGGAGAATCGCTCAACTAGTGAGCATGTGCTCAGATTGTCTGGGTACTACAATCGCTTGAATCAAGTGGGAGTTAATCTTCCAAATAAGATAGTGATTGATAGAGTTCTCTAGTCACCATCACCAAGTTAGTAGAACTTTGTGATGAACTATAGTATGCAAGGGATGACGAAAACGATTCCCGAGCTCTTCGTGATGTTGAAATCGACGAAGGTAGAAATCAAGAAAGAACATCAAGTTTTGATGATTGACAAGATCACTAGTTTCAAGAAAAGGGAAAAGGGAAAGAAAGGGAAACTTCAAGTAGAATGGCAAGCAAGTTGTCACTCTCATGAAGAGGCCCAAAGCTGGACCGAAGCCTGAAACTGAGTGCTTCTACTGTAAAGGAAATGCTCACTGGAAGTGGAACTACTCCAAATATTTGGTGGATAAGAAGGATGGCGAAGTGAACAAGGGTATATTTTGATATACAGGTTATTGATGTGTACCTTACTAGTGTTTATAGTAGCCCCTGAGTATTTGATACTTGTTCGGTTTCTAAAAATTAGTAACTCGAAACAGGAGTTACAGAATAAACAGAGACTAGTTGAGGGTGAAGTGACGATGAGTGTTGGAAGTGGTTCCAAGATTGATATGGTCATCATCGCACACTCCCTATACTTTCGGGATTAGTGTTAAACCTAAATAAATGTTATTTGGCGTTTGCGTTGAGCATGAATATGATTTGATCATGTTTATTGCAAAACGGTTATTCATTTAAAGTCAGAGAATAATTGTTGTTCTGTTTACATGAATAAAACCTTCAATGGTCATACACCCAATGAAAATAGTTTGTTGGATCTCGATCATAGTAATACACATATTCATAATATTGATGCCAAAAGATGCAAAGTTTATAATGATTGTGCAACATATTTGTGGCACTGCCGTTTGGGTCATATCGGTGTAAAGCGCATGAAGAAACTCCATGCTGATAGACTTTCCGAATCAATTGGTTATGAATCATTTGATGCTTGCAAGCCGTGCCTTTTGGGCAAGATGACTAAAACTCCGTTCTCTGGAACAATGGAACGAGCTACTGACTTGTTGGAAATAATACATACTGATGTATACAGACCAATGAGTATTAAGGCTCGTGGCGGGTATCGTTATTTTCTGACCTTCACAGATGATTTGAGCAGATATGGGTATATCTACTTGATGAAATATAAGTCTGAAACATTTGAAAAGTTCAAAGAATTTCAGAGTGAAGCGGGGAATCATCGTAACAAGAAAAATAAAGTTTCTACGATCTGATCATGGAGATGAATATTTGAGTTACGAGTTTGGTGTTCATTTGAAACAATGTGAAATAGTTTCGCAACTCACGCCACCTGGAACACCACAATGTAATAGTGTGTCCGAACGTCGTAATCGTACTTTACTAGATATGGTGCGATCTATGATGTCTCTTATCGGTTTACCACTATCGTTTTGGGGTTATGCATTAGAGACAGCTGCATTCACGTTTAAATAGGGCACCATCTAAATCCATTGAGACGGCACCGTATGAACTATGGTTTAGCAGTAAACCTAAGCTGTCGTTTCTTAAAGTTTGGAGTTGCGATGCTTATATGAAAAAGGTTTTCAACCTGATAAGCTCGAACCCAAATCGGAGAAGTGTGTCTTCATAGAATACCCAAAGGAAACTGTTGGGTACACCTTCTATCACAGATCCGAAGGCAAAACATTCGTTGCTAAGAATGGATCCTTTCTAGAGAAGGAGTTTCTCTCGAAAGAAGTGAGTGGGAGGAAAGTAGAACTTGATGAGGTAATTGTACCTTCTCCCAAATTGGAAAGTTGTTCATCATAGAAATCAGTTCCAGTGATTGCTACACCGATTAGCGAGGAAGCTAATGATGATGATCATGAAACTTCAAATCAAGTTACTACAAAACCTCGTAGGTATTCCAAAGTATGGTCCGTGCCAGTGTGGTACGGTAATCCTATTCTGGAAGTCATGTTACTAGACCATGATAAACCTACGAACTATGAGGAAGCGATGATGAGCCCAGATTCCGCGAAATGGTTTGAGGCCATGAAATCTGAGATGGGATCCATATATGAGAACAACGTGTGGACTTTGATTGACTTGCCCGATGATCGGCAAGCCATAGAAAATAAATGGATCTTCAAGAGGAAGACGGACATTGATAGTAGTGTTACTATCTACAAAGCTAGATTTGTCGAAAAAGGTTTTTGACAAAGTTCAAGATGTTGACTACGATGAGTTTTTTCTCACTCGTATCAATGCTTAAAGTCTGTCCGAATCATGTTAGGAATTGCCACATTTTATGAAATCTGGCAAATGGATGTCAAAACTACATTCCTTAATGGATTTATTAAAGAAGAGTTGTATATGATGCAACCAGAAGGTTTTGGCAATCCTAAAGATGCTAACAAAGTGTGAAAGCTCCAGCAATCCATCAATGGACTGGTGCAAGCATCTCGGAGTTGGAATATACGCTTTGATGAGTTGATCAAAGCATATGATTTTATGCAGACCTTTGGAAAGACCTGTATTTACAAGAAAGTGAGTGGGAGCACTACATCCTTTCTAATAAGTATATGTGAATAACATATTGTTGATCGGAAATAATGTAGAATTTTCTGGAAAGCATAAAGGAGTATTTGAAAGGAGTTCTTTAAAAAGAAAGACCTCAGTAAAGCTACTTACATATTGAGCATCAAGATCTATTGAGATAGATCAAGACGCTTGATAAGTTTTTCAATAAGTACATACCTTGTCAAGATTTTGAAATAGTTCAAAATGGAACAGTCAAAGAAAGAGTTCTTGCCTGTGTTGCAAAGGTGTGAAGTTGAGTAAGACTCAAAACCCGACTATGGCAGAAAATAGAAAGAGAATGAAAAGTCATTCCCTATGACTCAGTCATAGGTTCTATAAAGTATGCTATGCTGTGTACCAGACCTGTTGTATACCTCGCTCTGAGTTTGGCAAGGGAGTACAATTTTGATCTAAGAGTAGATCACTGGACAGCGGTCAAGAATATCCTTAGTGAGAACTAAGGAAATATTTCTTGATAATGGAAGTGATAAAAGAGCTCATCGTAAAAGTTACAACGATGCAAGCTTTTACACCAATCCAGATGACTCTAAGTCTCAATCTGGATACATATTGAAAGTAGGAGCAATTAGCTAGAGTAGCTCCGTGCAGAGCAATGTGGACATAGAATATTTGCAAAATACATACGGCTCTGAATATGACAAGACCCGTTGACTAAACTTCTCTCACAAGTAAAACATGATCATACCTTAGTACTCTTTGGGTGTTAATCACATAGCGATGTGAACTAGATTATTGACTCTAGTAAACCCTTTGGGTGTTGATCACATGACGATGTGAACTATGGGTATTAATCATATACAGATATGAATATTGGTGTTAAATCACATGGCGATATGAACTAGATTATTGACTCTAGTGCAAGTGGGAGACTGGAGGAAATATGCCCTAGAGGCAATAATAAAGTTATTATTTATTTCCTTATATCATGATAAATGTTTATCATTCATGCTAGAATTGTATTAACCGGAAACATGATACATGTGTGAATACATAGACAAACATATTGTCACTAGTATGCCTCTATTAGACTAGCTCATTAATCAAAGATGATTATGTTTCCTAACCATAGACATGAGTTGTCATTTGATTAACGGGATCACATCATTATTAGAATGATGTGATTGACATGACCCATTTTGTTAGCTTAGCACTTGATCATTTAGTATGTTGCTATTGCTTTCTTCATGACTTATACATGTTCCTACAACTATGAGATTATGCAACTCCCGTTTACCGGAGGAACACTTTGTGTGCTACCAAACGTCACAACGTAACTGGGTGATTATAAAGGAGCTCTATAGGTGTCTCCGAAGGTACATGTTGGGTTGGCGTATTTCGAGATTAGGATTTGTCACTCCGATTGTCAGAGACGTATCTCTGGGCCCTCTCGGTAATGCACATCACTATAAGCCCTGCAAGCAATGTGGCCAATAAGTTGGTTACGGGATGATGCATTACATAACGAGTAAAGAGACTTGCTGGTAACGAGATTGAACTAGGTATTGGATACCGACGATCGAATCTCGGGCAAGTAACATACCGATGACAAAGGGAACTACGTATGTTGTTATGCGGTTTGACCGATAAAGATCTTCATAGAATATGTAGGAGCCAATATGAACATCCAGGTTCCGCTATTGGTTATTGACCGGAAACAGTTCTAGGTCATGTCTACATTGTTCTCGAACCTGTAGGGTCCGCACGCTTAACGTTATGATGACAGTTTTATTATGAGTTTATAAGTTTTGATGTACCGAAGGTTATTTGGAGTCCCGGATGTGATCACGGACATGACGAGGAGTCTCAAAATGGTCGAGACATAAAGATTGATGTATTGGAAGCCTATATTTGGATATCGGAATCGTTCCGGGTGAAATCGGGATTTTACCGAAGTACCGGGAGGTTGCCGGAACCCCCCGGGGGCTTAATGGGACTACATGGGCCCTAGTGGAGAGGAAGAGAGGAGGCAAGAGGTGGGCTGCGCCCCCTCCCCTCCCTAGTCCGAATAGGACAAGGAGAGGGGGGCGGCGCCCCCCCCCCCCCCCCCCCGCCTTTCCTTCCCCTCTTCCTCCTCCTTCCCCCTTCTCCTTCTCCAACTAGGAAAGAAGGGAGTCCTGCTCCCGGTGGGAGTAGGACTCCCCCTTGGCGCACCCTCCTTCGCCGGCCGCCCCCTCCCCCTTGGCTCCTTTATATACAGGGGCAGGGGGCACCTCTAGACACACAAGTTGATCTTCGTGATCGTTCCTTAGCCGTGTGCGGTGCCCCGTCCACCATATTCCACCTCGGTCATATCGTTGTAGTGCTTAGGCGAAGCCCTGCATCGGTAGAATCATCATCGTCACCACGCCGTCGTGCTGACAGAACTCATCCCCGACACCCTGCTGGATCGGAGTCCGGGGATCGTCATCGAGCTGAGCGTGTGCTGAACTCGGAGGTGCCGTACATTCGGTGCTTGGATCGGTCGGATCGTGAAGACGTACGACTACATCAACCGCGTTATTCTAACGCTTCTGCTTTCGGTCTACGAGGGTACATGGACAACACTCTCCTCTCTCGTTGCTATGCATCGCCATGATCCTTGCGTGTGCGTAGGAATTTTTGAAATTACTACGTTCCCCAACACTCTCTGCCTCATATCGTCCCTCTTGAAGAAGATTCGACAGAGGGGGGAGGGGATTGCAGTGCTTACACTGTTGAATCGCCCACTGGGTCTCCTCTCAGGGAAGTGGTGACCTCTGAAGAATTAACTTCACGAAGACGTTTTGAGAAGCTGGAAAAGATGGAGGACAGGGCTACTAATAGAATGAAGAAGCGAGACCTTGAAGGTAAAAATATGCTCAACACAAAAAATCAGTTCTTTGTGCTATCTAATACTGAAATTGTCTTGCGTGCCTCCCTTATGGGAGTACAAATTCCTGATGACAACTTTGATACTGTTGATGTTATCCGTCAGCTAGAAATATCTAGGAATTTACTTCTAGATAAGAAAAATGAAAGAGATTCCCCCAAGATTGTTATTAATGATGGGTTGGGCAACAGTGTTCCTCTGTCCTTAACTTGGGAGGAAGATAAAGATGAGGAGGAACCTTTTATTCTTGTCCAATCCAAACAAAAAAAGAAGAGAAACCAGCGAAGACGAACAGTGGTCATTTCGCCCCATAAAGACCCTGTTAGACCCATGACTAGAAGTCAGAAGAAGGAGGGGGGGGGGGTAGGGCTGCTAAGAATCCTGGCAGACCTACGAGGGTGAGAGATAAACCTGATCATTATAAATGATTGGCCTTTTTTGGAATTGTAGGGGGGTAGGTAAGAAAGGCATGTCTACCTGCCTCACTGACATGATTAATGCCAATGAGGTAGATTTCCTTGGGTTACAGGAACTATGAAGAGTAGTTATACTCCTTCTTTTTTTAGAAAATTGGACCCACACCAAAGATTTATGTGGGAGTGGAATCCTTCTAGGGGGAAATCTAGGGGCATCCTTTGTGGGATCAATAAAGATAAGTTTGATATCATAGAAGTGAAGCATGGGAAGTTTATTGTACAAATCAATCTCTTTGATAAGAGCAAGAGTTGTAGTTGGGCCTTGCTGGTAGTTTATGGGGCAGCTCAGGATGAAAATAAACCGGAGTTTATAGCAGAGATGTCATCTATGTGCCACAAGACCACTATTCCTTATATAGTTGGTGGAGATTTTAACATCCTTCGTCATAGTGGAGAGAAGAACAAGAAAACTCATTTGTCTCATTTCTCTGATGTGTTCAACTCAGTTATACACCTGCTGGGGCTGAGGGAGATTCATATGTCAGGAGGTTGTTACACTTGGTCGAACAAACAGGAGCACCCTACTTTGGAAAAGCTGGATAGAGTTTTAATGTCCTCGGACTGGGAGGACCTTTATCCTCTTGTGTCTGTTAAAAAATTAGTCAAGGAGATCTCTGATCATAATCCTTTACTCCTGGATGGGGGGTGGCTTCACCTAGAACCCCTGGTAGTAGATGCTTTAAATTTGATAATGCTTGGTTGAGCAATCCTGAGTTTCTTCCTCTAGTAGCAGTAATTTGGGCGCAACCTGTTTACACTAGTGATCCTATTGATATTTTAAATATCAAGTTGAAAAGAATTAAGAAATTCTTCAAAGGATGGGGATCCAACTTTTTTGGTCAGAATAAGATTAGGAAAAATCTTATCAGACTCAAGCTTCAGGAGCTAGAGAGAATGGAAGAAGAAAATGACCTGTGTGGGGAGGCCTATACTAGGAAGTTGAATATCCTAGTAGAGCTTAATGACATGTATATCGATGAAGAGACCCATTGGCACCAGTTTTCGAATGGGAGATGGCTCCTAAAAGGGGACAACAACACTGACTTTTTCACAAAGTGGCCAATGGGCGTCGTAGGAAAAACTTCATGATTTCATTGGAGTGTGGTACTGTGATTGTAGAAGGGACCAAAAACCTGTTGTCCCATGCTACTAACTACTATAGAGAACTGTTTGGACCAGCCCCTGGTAATTTTTGTCAAATTGATGCTTCATTGTGGTCCCCAGATGAAAATATCATGCCTGAGGATAATGAGTACCTGACCCACCCTTTTTCTCTTGAGGAAATTAAAACAGCGCTGTTTACGATGAAACCTAATCGCGCTCCTGGACCGGACAATATTCCTGCAGAATTCTATCAACATTGCTGGGACGTTGTGAGTCCGGAGTTGTTCAATCTCTTTGAGTGGTTCTATGAGGGGAAATTAGATGTTCAACGCTTGAACTATGGCATTATCACGTTACTCCCTAAAACTTCGGAGGCAAACAGAATACAGCAATATCGACCTATTTGCTTGCTGCGATGCCCATATAAATTGATCACGAAAGTTATGGATCTTAGAGCTGCGAAGGTTGCTAACAAAATCTTTAGCATCCAGCAGAATGCTTTCATTAAGGGGAGGCACATTGTGGACGGCATTTTATCCTTGCATGAGGTATTGCACTATACTCATGTGAAAAAGGATGTGGGAGTAATCTTTAAGATTGACTTTGAGAAAGCCTATGACAAAGTCAACTGGGAGTTCCTACTGGATTGTCATGTTAAACATGGTTTTAACTCAAAGTGGTGCGGGTGGGTGTCTCAAATCCTTAGGAATGGCACGGTTAGTGTTAAGATCAATGATGAGATAGGACCTTATATCCAGAGCGCTAAGCGGGTGAGACAAGGTGACCCACATTCTCCATTCCTTTTTAATCTTGCGGCAGAGTGCCTGACTAAGATGGTCATTTCTGCCCAGAAAAATAATCTCATTAAGGGGCTAGCTTCTGGGCTGATAGAAGGAGGGGTAGGCATCCTTCAATACGCGGACGATACTGTCCTGTTCTTTGAACATGATATTGACAAAGCTGTCAACATCAAGTTGTTGTTGTATCTCTTCGAACTCATGTCTGGGTTAAAGATTAACTATGATAAGAGCGAAGTGTTTGTGGTGGGAGGGGATAATGACACGGACAGGATATATGCTGATATGTTTGGCTGTCGTGTGGGGTCTTTACCTATGAACTACTTGGGAGTTCCAGTTACATATTCTACTCTTAAGAACATTGAGTTGGATTCCCTAGATGTTAAGATGGTTAAGAAATTGGATGCATGGGTGGCATATGCAGCCTCCTCTGGTGCTAGGCTCACCTTGCTAGACTCCAGTTTGGATGGTATTCCATCTTACTTGATGTCGATGTTTCTTTTTAACAGAACCTTTATAGAAAAAATCAATAAACATCGCAGACGCTTCTTTTGGAGGAGGAAGAACAAGAAGCAAGCTTATCATATGCTTAAATGGACTAGGATTTGCCGATCAAAAAAAAATTGTGGCTTGGGTATAAAAGACCTTCACAAGCAAAATATCTGCCTGCTTGTGAAGTGGTGGTGGAAGTTGGAAACTGGTGATGGGCTATAGCAGCGCATCGTCCGTGTGAAATATTTTAGGAACAAAACTGTCGCGAACATCCGCAGTCGCTTCTCTGATTCTCCTTGTTGGAAATCCATCATGAAGGTCAAAGATGCTTATATGTCTGGGAGAAAAATCACTATTAACAAAGGGGACTTGGCAAGGGTTTGGCACGACCCATGGTTGGATAATTGTATCCTGCGAGAACGTTTTCCTGTTCTGTATGATATCTGTCAAGATCAAGACTGTATTGTTGCCTCCTTTGTAGACAATGACTATAATCTAACCTTCAGACGTAGGCTCTTTGGAGAGCTGGAGGAACAATGGAATTGGATGGTGTGTGAGGCTAAGAAAAAGCCTCTGAATGAGAACCCTGATGCTATCTCCTGGTCCTTGAATAGTGGAGGTAGATTCACCACTAAATCTGTATATGAGTGGCTGGAGAGAGACTTGTCTGGCCTCAATTATAAATGGGTGTGGAGAGCGGCGATCCCATTGAAAATAAAAATATTCCTATGGCAATTATTCCAAAATGCTGTTCTCATGCGCGATAACATGCGGCAGAGGAATTGGCCAGGAAATCCTGTGTGCTCTTTTTGCACTAATGTGGAAACTGCTAACGACCTTTTTTTCACTTGTCCTCTCACCCGCACAGTTTGGGGCGTGCTGGGATTAACTGCTGGGGCTTCTTGTGCTCCCAGATCAATTTGGCAAAGTCTAGCTTGGTTGTACAATTTGCTTCCTGGAGGCAAAAAGTTCTATATGATGATTATTGCTGCAGTGTGCTGGGGGATTTGGTGCCTTCGTAACAAAACTACTTTTGATAAGTATAATGCTCGTTCTCCTCTGGAGGCCGTCTTCACCACTTGCTCTTTTATGTTATACTGGGCAGGGCTACTTAAGGAGGATGACAGGAGGAAATTCCAGGCTGGTGTGAAGAGGCTGGCTCATGTGGCAGCGGCACTGACAGACAGACCTTATGCGCGCGGAAGGCTTCTTCTGGGAGATGAGGATGGTATACAGATTGGTTAGATCCTGTTAGTCCTATCTTAGCTTGTCCTATATCCACTAGGGTTTGATGCCCGCTGGATTGCTCTTTTGGTGCTGGTGGTCCTCTCCTTTTAAAGTTTAGCCTCTAGTGAGGTTATGTCTGTAGCGAACTTTGGTTGATTGTGTCGCCAGGTTTTCGCCCCACGGCTGATGGTCCGTTACAGGGCTATCATGCAGTGGGTTTCCTGGCGATGCACCAACTCGCTCTCCCCTTTCAGTCCCCTTTGCTTGGTAGTTGGTCTATTCGGCTTGATGCTCATTTTGCGATCTTTATAAAACAGAACAGACTGATGTATTTCCGTTGATTGCAAAATTAATGGAAAGGGGTGTGAACCCGGTTGAAAAAAAAAATCATACCTTGGCAGGCGCTACTGCAATGTCATATCAGAGGAGGCAGATGGAGTGGTCTGTGATTACATGCAAGGGATACATATAAGAATAATATTAGATTGTTAAGGAAAACCGCAAAATGGCAGAGAGCGTGAGACAGTTGATTATCGATCAGGTTCAGTCTGATCTCCTGAAAGAAAGCTTTCTGTGCATCTGTTCTTTGGGAATATCCAAAGAACAACATATGAAGCTATAAGACAGCCATATAATAAGTGCTTGTGGATCATGGTTGACGAAAGGAGGCATTTGTAGCAACGGATATGGCAGGGACACCCTGATTAAAAAGCAATATGGGTGTCAGGAACAAACAGTCAAGGAAAAATACAAATAATAGTGCATACAACAATTTTGCAAAGAAGGGGCCATAAAAAAGAATGAACCCCTAACTAACAATAGTGATGACCGTTGATGGATTTTCTCCAAGCTAAACACAGATATAGTACATGTTCAATACCTGTTCGGTAGTTCAGTGCTGCCTCAGTCGGCAGAAGGAACGTAAATATAAAACATGACCCTGCAGAATGTAACAAATAACAATATGCCAGATACTATTTGCTCAAGTCCTCACAAGTTGCAGCAAGAAGAGTTTGCACACAGACAGGACAGCAAATTATTGCAGAGGTGAAAACAACAGGATAGCAAAATGTTCTCAGAAAAAGGCACGACAGCAAAATGTTCTCAGAGATGTATCTACAAATTTATTCAACCGAGTCATCATATGAACAATTCATTCATGATGTGATCTTTCTAGAAAAGACAACAAGCATCACAGCAGATAGCAGGTGAGGAGGCCACGGAATGGGCCGCGCCCGTAGCCGCGGCGGAGTCGTTTGAGAGCCATCCGCATGGACGGCCTTTTCTGTGGATCAACAGCGGTGCAATCAACACCCAGCATGAACACAGTTGCCATCTCCTTCATGTACCGCGCTTGATCTGGGATGTCCCGGTCCACGGCACTCTGGAACATTTCCTGTTGGTTTGCCATCAGCTTAGTGAAGTTGTTCCGCGCCCAGGTTGCCAAATGACCATCCGCTCCAGCTACATTGGCCATCCGCCCCGTGACGAGCTCCACTAGCAGCACACCATAGCTGTAAATGTCTACCTTCTCCGTCAGCTCGCTTGCTGCGACCCCGTATTCTGCAGTTAATCATTTATTAGTGCTAGTTATTAAAAGACCAAGGTAGTTAAGACAGAATTCCCTGTAATTAAGAAAAGTTAAGACAGAATTCCAATGCGTGCATCGATCGCCCAACATACCTGGAGCTGAGTAACCAAAGTTCCCTAGAGGCAGGCCTACAATTGGCAACGGTTGGTCGAGCCCGGCCATGTTCATCTGTGCAGCGTCAAAACTGGCTATCACAGGCTTGAAATTCTGATCAAGCAAGATGTTGTTGGAGTTGATGTTGTGGTGGATAATCTGCTTTTTGCATCTGTGGTGCAAGTGGCAGAGCCCGTTGGCCACACCAATGGCAATGACCCTCCTCTCTGGCCAGCCCAGCGGCCGAACAGCATTCATCTGTTGGTGCAGCCAGGATTGAAGGCTGCCATTCACCGGATACTCATAAACGAGCATGATGGCATTGGCATCTTCCCTCTGGATGATGTCTACGACTTTGATGATGTTGTCGTGAGAGTTGCTGGCTAACAGGAGCATCTCTGAAATGTAGCGGTGCTTGACATTGTCATCCACTTGTAGTGCTAGGTTCACGTTCTGGCACTTCTTGACGACCAGCGTAGTTGGGAGACTGATGCCAACAATGCCTTGAACCTGTATTATGTACAGTTCGTCATCCCTTACCATTCTGCTAGCCCACACCCTTTTCTTATTATTTTCAGTAAGGCTGTCCACTATGGCTTCTCCATTGAGCTCAATAGGCAGCGTCTTGGCAGGGTGCCTCCGGAGCTGCATTCTCTCAACGACTGGGTAGTGCGTGAAGAGGTCGTGTATCAACCTGCAAACCTATTATTTATTAGTATTCAGTATTATTGTCTCCTTCTCGAAAGATGTATACAGATATATACTAGTAATTACTAAAGAGATATAATAAGGAGAGATGCATGTTTGTAATTAGTTTGACAGCAAAATGTTGACAGGAAACACCACGGTTCCCATACATAGATCAAACTACTGAAATTGTGATCTGAAACTGGCGGTAGGCTGCACCTATTATAACCTACTACTATAACTTTTGTTGATATATATATTCTACAATGGGGACATGCTCCGACATGATTCATTTACTGGTGCAAATCAGATGAGAACATTCACAAGTAAGAACCCAGCTGCAGATCAATTTAATGGAGTGGTGCTTATCACTGAGAGAGAGAGAAGAGGCGCCAAATTAGTTGAGGAGAAATGTAGATGGAGAGGAGAGGAGCGTATGCAGCAAAGGAACGTGGGCGGTTAATCACCGGCGGTGGAGATCGAGCGGCGGCGGTCGGAGTTGGAGAAGAAAGGCTGAAGTAGCGGCGATGTAGTGCACGGGAGCTCGAAGTGGTGAGGAACCCGACCATGCCTTGGTGGGCGTACCGGCCCACTCGGGGACGGCCAGCCGTCCCAAGTCGCCTGCGAAACAAGAGCTTCATCTCGTCCGGATCAAAACCCGGCGGCCTTCGCGGCGACAGATCATGGACTAGCGGAGATGACAGGAGACCAGACAACCTCTCCGGCTCCCCTGTCTCCGGCCGGATCGACGCCGCCGAACCCAACGCCGATGTATGGTGGAGAGGAGAAGAAGGCGTAGAGAGAGTCAGAGAGATGAGGTGGTGTGGGGTTCAGCGTTCACGTGACGTGATAGGTAGGCATCCATGTCCACGTCGCTGAGCAGAGGACCCTATCTATCTGCCAACTTTTCCTTTCATACTAGATCATTGATGGCGCGCGTTGCCGCGCCCGTCCTTTTCTTCAATGTAATATGAATTTATTTACTTAGATATAAGATGGCATGCGTGAGAGCCAATCTATATGTCACAAATTTAAGAATGATCGTGCTGACAAAGAAACAACTACAGTCACATCTTTGCAGGCACTATCAATGAATAGTCATTCATGTGCAAGAGATGTCAAACTGTACAATATAAAACAGGTCGATTGAGGATTTTGAAAAGGTTTACCTTCAAATGTGTTCCATGTCTAAATACAGCTGACTTCAATGAAGCTGAAAACAAAGTTGTACATACCTCTAAGAAGATCTTCTTGCTGGTTTATATCACCAAAACATCATATGAAGTGAAAATCTCCTCAGCATCACCTTGATTCCTGTATATTGCAATCATGATACATAGTACATAGTATGCGGCATAATTCCATAAAAAGAGAGATTGGGAGTCAACCTCTGGTTCCTTGTCTATTTGTTGTAGATCCAGCATTGGTGGAGTTCAATGGCAGGTGAAGGAATTGTTGTATGAAGAAAATTGTAGGTATTGTAAGACAAATTAAAATGTATTGTCTCCAAGGAAATGGTTTGAACAGTGTTGTTATACCGGGAAACAACGAAGAGCCGAAGAGGTGATGTGCTTGTGGTAGAAGAGGACTGCAAGGCGTTTTCTTATTCTGTGACCAAGTTGGAATCGTCACTTGGTTGAATCTGAATCTGGCATGAAAAAGCAATCTAGCCAAATATATGAAGATATATGAAGGTATCCAACATAAAATTAGGTAGATTTTTGTTCAAGGAATATATAACTTATTTGCAAAAAAGAAATATATTTAACCTCAAATCTAGCAAAATCACCCTTCTAAGGTCCATGTTCGAACTACGAACAAAATCGATTAAGCAAGTACTATTTCCCAAGGGACATCCCAAACTACTTGAGAAAGTGACTTGTCCATTTTATATTTTGCATAGCAAAAAGAACCTTTACCTGAATTACTATTATCTACTTGCTGAAATGCTGCTTAGTGAGCAATCATATGGTTGGTCCAACAAAACTATCTTCCAATTGATCGATTAGTCCATTCATAGTTGCAAGGTTCGGTAAATAAATACATAGATTGCTCATAATTTGCTAGTTGTCTGTGCATAATTGAAAGGTTTTTAAAACGAATAGGTATATGCCCATAATTTGCTAGCTTCGGTCTGGTAAACTGCATTCAAGATATGTAGTTGAGTGATCAAATACTCCTCTCTGTTCCAAAATATAAGAGGTTTTGGTATGCTTAGTTTAGCCTACGAAACATCTTATATTTTGAAACAGAGGTGATACAATATTCTGTGATTAAAGAAGATCACTAAATCTATGTTGCTGCTGTTTGTTAAAAACTTAGCATTAAATAATTATCATAGGTTATTAGGTTCCAGATAATAAAGGTCATATACACCTCAGTACAACTACGAACCGATGCCAACCATCTAGTTCACCTCCTCAGCAAACAATCTGATCTTAAGCGCCACTGTATGCATGGCCTCCATCGCCAAGACGTCTCCAGTTTCAGAACTCCTGCAGGAAGATGCTAGAACCAAAACCACATAAAATCCTTCCAAAGTTCAAATTAATTTATCTATATTGTTCCTACAGACTGTATAGAAGGCAGTACACACCTTGCAGTCTTCGCGAAGTAGAATAAGCAGATCGGTTTGATTTGCCACCGACTTAGTGCTCACTCCTGAAACAAGCACATATGGATTGGATTTGCCACCGCTGCTGCTGCACGCACTTGTGGATGACTCCGGGAGGACCATGCTGCTTGCTGCCGCTCCACACGAATCTGGCACTCTACTGGAAGGCAGCAGCATGCCCAATTGGGTCCCACGCATGGAGGCTGCGACAAGCATGGGAAGCTGATGCGCCCCGGTCGCCATTGCCTTTTATTTAGAAAAGAATGCTTGTATTCATATTCTTATATGCAGTACATGACAACAGCACATACAAGCACTCCCTACACAAACAAAGACTGAAACAGACCACAAGCCCTGCAACCTAAGCACAACGATCCTTACAACATTAAACTCCAGGCTCGCCTTAACCACCTGCCGGCCGGCCGCTCGTCGTCTGCTCGAGCCGAAAGAAGCCATTTTCCCGCATCGCCATCTATGGCTTTTGAGGCCACATAATAGGTCGTGCCCGATGAGACGGGAACCGAGGGGACAATCCCCACGCAAAAGTCAGCTCCATACCTTCATCATGGCTCCAGCACACCAAAGACGCGAAGGTAGATGAACCACCACAAACCATAACCCGAAAACAGGGCCTCTAGCCCCAACTCCGACTCCGCTCCGGTCGCCATCACCACATCCGGCGAAGCTTTCGAACGCGAGATCCACCGCCACGGCCTCCGGTCTCCCGGATCCGCAACGCACAAAAGCCCCTAGATTGTCGCCAACACCGCAGCCAGCGCCAGACGACACGAAGAAGTCGGACTCGCCATAATTCAGCTCGCCGCCATCTTCCCCGCCCCGATGCCGCCGCCGCCGCCGTCGCCATTGTTATCTGTGTGGGAAACGGATGGGAGCAAGAATAGGCAGGCCAGGAGGGGAGGGGTGAGGTGCGCGTATCACAGCCGTTCGCTCAGGATCATACGCTAGACTGTGTAGGAGAACGAGAGGGCTCCAAAATAGTTTCGGGAATAGCAGCCCACAGAACAGTAGGCCCAGGAGTAGCCCACGCGCGTGGAGACGTGCGTGAAACGTGGTGTACAGATCAGATCGGACGACCGAAAATAGTTTGATCGGAAAAACGGACGGCCGAAAACGCTAATCGCCGAGAGAGCTCGGTTTAGGCTCAGTTTTACTGTTCTTAATATGTTACTGCTAAACTACTCTTTATCTGAAGAAATATAAGAGCATTTAGATCAGTAGCACTTTTTATATTCCTTTACGAAGGAAGTAGTATTATAGATATGGATCTGCTTCAGGATACCAATCTTAGAAATCAAGATCTTGTGTTAGACAAATTCTAAACTAAACTTTATGTTCCGTGCCTGATTCTTTTTAACGGTTATTAGTGGCTCGGAATTTTAGACTACTAGCTGAAACTATCTAGGTGTGATTGTTTCATATGTTGCGGAAACTTTATATATGTGGGTTTGTGAAGAGGTAATCTCATCACCGGGGTCGTGGGCGGATGGACGGGGCTTACCAGTGACCAATATAATTAAATGAACGACACAAAAACAAATCTACTCCCTCCGTCCAAGTTTGTTGGATGTGCTGGCCAAAGCTCGGGTACCGAGGGAGAATATTAGTGATAAGCATATGTGATTTTCGAGCATAACTGCAATCAAATAGATTAGTTCACAGTTATTCCAAAGGGTCACGGGCAGCTGGTTGCTGGTTTTGCTCTTGCATGCAACCAATCAGGGCACGTCCACCATATGTAGGTAGTTATTGTGTACAGATGGTTCTATGCATGAGGTCCAATAAATCCGGATGGAGTACTATTAGAATTAATTGATTGCTGTATCTAGCTAGTTACTACCCTCAAAACAAACAAACAAAAACTAGCTAGTGACTAGGATTATTAGATTAACCGGACATGTTTAAATAAAATTAACGGTACATGTTAACGAACAAATTAGTGCACTGAAATGCAATGACAAAATGTATATACAGTTATAAAAAAGAAAGAAAAAAAACAAAGTGTATGCTTACCCCTGTCGACTGGAGTGTGACCTTTTTTTTTCCGGGTGGATTGGAGTGTGACCAACTGATGGATGGATGGATGCTGCTATCTGCCGCTGGGATACCCGAGTTTATATAGGAACCCATATGTAGATATCCGCGACGCGTTTGTTTGCTCTCTTTTTGCAATTTTTGTTTGTTTTTTAGCAGTTTAGGTCAACTCCACCGCGGGACCCCAAACGGACGTCCGTTTTGTCCGGTTTCGATCCGTTTGGATAGGGGTTTGGGGTCGTGTCCGGGCCTGTCCTGGGATGCGGTGGCCATGCGCCCAGCGTGCGGCCGCATCCATTTGCCCCATCCTGTCCGTGAGAGCCAAAAATGCCTAAATTTGCATCAAACTACTTCCAATCCAAATGTTTGTCTGAAAATTAAAATAGTTTTACAACCCAATTGAAATTGTCTTAAATAAAATAATTTTACAACCAAATTGAAATTGTCTTGACTGAACATAAATTGGACCAATACATCTATTGGTTGCCAACGTGATCCCAGACGTGCTCAACCAAGTCATTTTGAAGATTCAAATGAGTGTGCCAATCACGCATTTCATGGTGGAATTGGACAAACTGTTCAAATGTGGTCGGGTCTTGGTGCAGGGGCTCAATATTTTCACCTTGATAATCAAATCCTTGGTCGAAGATACTCTCATCACGCTCATCCTCGACGATCATGTTGTGCATGATCACACAAGCAGTCATCACCTCCCAAAGCTTTCTTTCATCCCAATGACAGTGCAGGGTTTCGAACGATATCCCACCGGGATTGAAGCACACCGAAAGCACGTTCCACATCCTTTCTAACACTCTCTTGCATTTGGGCAAATCTTTTTCTCTTCTCACCTTGGGGTTTCGAGATTGTCTTCACAAAAGTTGACCACTGAGGATATATACCATCTGCTAGATAGTATCCTTTGTTGTACTGGTGGCCGTTGATCTCAAAGTTGACAGGTGGGGAGCTACTGGCCGCTCTGGACCTCTCGTCGGAATCTGCCTTGGCCGCCGTGGTCCGTCGCCGGCAGTCGTGTCCCCTCCGGCACCGGCAAGGACGGTGACGGCCAAAACTACGGCGAAAGCGCGGGTGTGGTGGCGGCCATGTCCAGACGTGGTTTGTTATGGACGGCGGGAGGGGGGGCTGCGCGGTGAGGAGGCGGCCGGAGAATACGGCGGCGCCGGCGGCGGGGCGGGGCGGGGAGAGAGGGTGAAGCGTTGGGGAGCGGAGGGACTGGTAGTGTCCCCGACAGGCGGGCCATGGGGGGCAAGGGCGTGCGTCGCGGTCGTCCGCGCGCGTCCGTTTCACCCCAAACCGAGCGCAAATTTGGGCCTGGAATGGGTCGAAAACGGATGGAATCCGGACATTTGTCCGTTTGAGGCCGTGCGCTGGGCCACCTCTTTTATCCCTTTTACCCCAAACGGACGGAGTCGGACAGGATAGGGGTATGGTGAAGTTGGCCTTATATAGAAACCCATGTGCAGATACCCGACGACGCGTCAACGCATCGGGGACCCAGACGAAACACGTCTCCGCGGGCCCAACGAAACACGTCTGGGTGCCCTCTCCCGACGCGAGTTTGCACTATATCTCGCGTCCGGATATCAAGCGTCATGCACCCGACGCTACAGCCGCAAAACGAAAAGCAAAATAACTGTACTGACCGTGGCTCCGACATTGTCACTCGCCACTGCTGTTTTCGGCGATGTGATGCGATGTCTCGTCGTAATCTCCTGCCGTCCGGTTTGCTATCCGGGCAACCCTCAAACCTCTCGCAACCATCTGGACAGGGTGGTTTGGACAGCGAAAGGCATCCAATGTGGTTCTATATTGGTTCGATGCAATTTCTTTCGCAAACAGGAGACAAATATGGAGGGTTTTACGGGTGTCCGGATCGTTGTCACGCCCTCTTCCAACCGCCCTGGCTCATCAACCCCCACCCCCCTCTCGCACGCGTTTTCCACTCACAACAGTCACTGCCAGTGCCCGCATTCACGCCGGACCATAGCGGACGCGACTGCTCACTGGCGCCGGCATTAAAGCGGCGTGCCGGTGGAGAGAGCGCCACCTGCGCCGCTTCCCGATGCAGGCGAGTGATCCGCGCTCAAAAGACACCCGACGGCCGCCCGTCCGCCGCCCACATTGAGGGCATGCGGTTGCCGAGGCGACTCCTCCAGAGCCACCCGTCCATCCCTCTGCCATCTCATTGCTATATAAATCGTTGCCCCGGCCATAGCCGCAGTCGTCCACCTCCGATCCCTCTCCACACCACAGCCACCACGAATTCCTCTCCTGCCAAAGCTCTCTGGGACGGGCTGACGCTGAACCAGAAGAAGGAGATGACCACCATTGCTGCTGGCTGGCTAGCCGGTAGGCAGCCGGAGGACGAGAACGTCCCAATGGAGGGCGCAGCCGACGACGACGAGTCAGCGCCACCATCCTCCTCCTTCGCGCCACCCCTTGCCGGTGAATTGCACCTTGATCATCGGCGAGGCATGTACCCATTACGTGGACATGGTGCGAGAGGAGCAGTTCTGGGAGGCGCAGGCAAATGCTGCCTACGACCACCACCTCCTCCAGGAGCATATGCAGGCGGAGAAGCAGCTCACCGCTGGTAAGGCGGTCGCGCCGGATACGGACATGGCGTAGCAGGAGGCGATGCTCGAGTCGTCCGCACCGCCCGCGAGATCCGTCTCGCCCGCAGGCGGTACCGCCAACGGGTGGCGGCGGTGGCAGTGGCTAGCAAGGAGTGCGCCGACGAGGTAGACAAGACCGACGAGGAGGAGGATGCCGCCGAGGCCGCACCCCGCTGCAATGACCATGAAGCCGGCACATCGCGCGGGCACTGCCGGCAGCGAGGGAGAGTAGTGCACGGTAGGTCACCGCTGCTCGGGTCCCAAGAAGGCCACCGCTCTTCCCCTCTCGTTGAAGCCAAACTCGGTGGGCTGAACAACGTCGGCCGATTAGCCGCTTGGCAACGATGGGGAGGCGGATAGCTTTGCTTCCCGTGTCTCCGGAGGCAGAGGTTACAGAGGCAGAGCTGGAAAAGACGAAGCTTCAGTTCCCTTGGTTCATGGCCGGACAGAGGAAACAGGCACCGACGACCATTTAGATTATGTAATTACACCTAGCCAGACGAGCTCCTCTTAATTGATGTAAATGTAATGAAATTAGTCATGTTTAAATGAAATTCATCGTGTTTATATGAAATTCAATTGTGTTTGATCGAATTTCGCCCGGTTGGTTCGAACTATTATCAAAATATATGCAACTAGCATTGAATGTCGTCCTTTCGCATGCGTGTCCGCGGACAAGTTGCCATTGGAGATGCCCTTAGAGCATCTACAACCAGATTGTCCAATTCCAATTCTCAAACCTGATCTCCTTCTTCCACCTTTCTACATGTTCTTTTTTCTCTCACGTGAATTTGAAGCGCCCTCCTCTCTTCTTCTCCCCGGCAAGTGTGCACCTTCTCTCTCCTCCCCTACATCCATTTCACGCCGGAGATGCGCCCTCGACGACGGTGATGATTTTTTTGTTCCAACCGGCGATGCCGCAACTGTTGGAAATATGAGCAAATTACTACGAGATTTAATCCGAATAAACAGAAGATAAATCATGACTACAGTAGCAGAGATTGGACTAATCATGCAAACTAGCATAGCAGATGAACAGATCACATCTAGGGCTCACACTAGAAACATGAATTCTACCACGATCTCGAATAGGAAAGATAGAATCACATACGGTGCAGCGGGAGCAGCACCGCCGGCGTTGACGTTGTCGCCCATGTCGTTGAGGATGAGGTTGCCGAGGTCGGGGAAGAAGATGTCGTTCGCGAAGTCGTCGCTGCCAGCAGTGGCGCGAGTGCGCTCCCCAAAAACCTGATCGCCCCTCTCCCGTACAGGATCACGAGAGGCGGGGTTCCGAAGGCCTGCTGTCCCTTCTCCCGGTGCACGCCGAAAGGAGGGATGGAGAAGACTTGCTTGGCGGTGCAATGATCTGAAACGGTGGTGAGAAACCATACAAAGCGGCGGCCGCTAGGGTAGACATATGTCTGGCTATATAGTGCGGGCCGGGTAGGTCGTGGGAGTAAACCCCACGTCCGAGTCGTCACGATCCAAAAGAATCGGAAATGGTTCAGTAATTAACGCGTCCGTTAATTATTAATTAATGACTCATTAATTTTTCCCGAGCAGCAAAAATATAGACAACGTGCATAGCTCTGTCCTCGGCTCGGCTCAATCCCGCAACCCGCAACCCGCGGCGCGGCGCGGCGCGACGAGGCGAGGCAAGCGAGGAGGAGGAGCGTGCGTGTAGGTCTCCTCTTCTCATGCTCATACAAGTGGTAGAAGAGCTCACCTTATAAAGAGGTGCAACTCTCTCTCAACTTATGAGGTGGGACTAAACTTTAGCCTTACTCACTCCACTCACATGTGTGCATGAATGGGCCAAGAGAATTTCAGAATTTTATTTGGGCTTTGGGCCAAAAGCCCACTAGCAAATTCCAACAATCCCCCACAAAGTCTCATTGGCACATTTCACCATTTGGTTCCAAAACATTGTTTATATACCGGTGCTTAGTGGAGACTGTGAAGTTGAACTTCCACTTAGAGATTTATGCCACACTAGATTACAAATTGAATAGTGGACTATGCCTTGAACTACAAGTTTTCTGTGAGACTAGTTTCACACAAATTCTTGACCGATACTGGGCTGCCGCAAGGCTTCCCCGCGGGACAACATCTCTGCTTACTCATATAGGTGTGTTCCTCAGAAGATGCTCTGCAGGACAACATCTCTACTTACTCAAATAAGCCACTTGGAACACATTAAGATAAATATCAACCTGCCATGCAGATCAGGAGAGTATTGCATCTACACGGAGTGGGATAATTAAAATAGGGATACTCTCCTCTCAGCTGACCAACAGCTTGTCTCCCACTTCTACTTCACGGGATCTCTGGTCACATAGAGTGGGTTATCACTATGGATAACTTATGTGGTGGGTCTCAAACCCATCTCCATCAATGCATTATCTATCACATTACATGATAAACCCTTTGTGAAGGGATCTGCCAAGTTTTTCATTGTCTGGATATAATCCAACGTAATAACTTCAGAGTTCCTCAATTTTCTGACAGATTTTAGTCTCCTCTTCACATGCCTTGAGGACTTCATATTGTCCTTAGAACTGTTTATGTTGACGATCACAGCTTGATTATCACAGTTCATCAGGATAGGGGGTATTGGTTTTTCAACCATAGGTAAGTCCATCAATAGCTCACGAAGCCACTCTGCTTCAACAGTGGCAGTGTCTAATGCTGTGAGTTCTGCTTCCATAATTGACCTCGTTAAAATGGTCTGCTTGCAAGACTTCCAAGAAACAGCGCCACCACCAAGTGTAAAAACATAACCACTTGTGGCCTTAATCTCATCAGCATCAGATATCCAGTTTGAGTCACTATAACCCTCCAGTACCCTTGGATACCCGGTGTAGTGAATCCCATAGCTCGCGGTGCCTTTCAAATAGCGCATAACTCTCTCAAGCGCACGCCAATGATCATCTCCCGGTTTTTACACAAACTGACTCAGCTTACTCATAGAAAAAGAGATGTCAGGCCTCGTGGCACTTGCCAAATACATAAGCAAGCCAATAATCTGAGAATACCTTAGTTGATCTCTAGCAATCCGTCGATTCTTTCGAAGCAACACACTAGCATCATATGGAATTGGAGAAGGCGTGCAGTCGCTATACCCAAACGACTCGAGACCTTTTTCACATAGTGAGACTGAAGCAGTGTGATCCCACCATTCTCATCTCTCAACAGCTTGATGTTCAAGATAACATCAGCTACTCCTAGATCCTCCATCTCAAAACTGCGAGATAGGAAATCCTTAACCTCCTTGATTAGATCAAGTTTGGTTCCAAAGATCAGTATGTCATCGACATACAGACAAAGAATAACTCCTTCACCCCCACCACGGGGATAGTACACACACTTGTCACCATCATTTACTACAAAGCCGGCGGCAGTTAATGTTCTTTTGAACTTCTCATGCCACTCCTTAGGAGCTTGTTTAAGGACTTTAATAACTAGCACACCTTTCCTTCCTGACCAGGTACTACAAAATCATCTGGCTGATCCATGTAAATTTCCTCCTTCAACTGTCCATTGAGGAAAGCCGTCTTAACGTCCATTTGATGAACGAGAAGACCATGTGAGGCAGCCAGTGATAGTAGCACCCGAATTGTGGTCAGTCTAGCCACGGGTGAGTAAGTATCAAAGAATTCTTCACCTTCTTTCTGGGTATAACCCTTAGCCACAAGCCGTGCCTTGTACTTTTCAATCGTACCATCAGGTCTAAACTTCTTCTTGAACGCCCACTTACATCCTACAGGTTTGTAGGACAATAGCAAATTTCCCTCAAGTGGATGACCTAAGGTTTATCAATCCGTGGGAGGCGTAGGATGAAGATGTTCTCTCTCAAACAACCCTGCAACCAAATAACAAAGAGTCTCTTGTGTCCCCAGCACACCTAATACAATGGTAAATTGTATAGGTGCACTAGTTCGGCGAAGAGATGGTGATACAAGTGCAAAATAGATAGTAGATATAGGTTTTTGTAATCTGAAATAATAAAAACAGCAAGGTAACAAGTGATAAACGTGAGCGTAAATGGTATTGCAATGATAGGAAACAAGGCCTAGGGTTCGTACTTTCACTAGTGCAAGTTCTCTCAACAATAATAACATAGATAGATAATATGACAAGCCCTCAACATGCAACAAAGAGTCACTCCAAAGCCACTAATAGCGGAGAACAAACGTAGAGATTATGGTAGGGTACGAAACCACCTCAAAGTTATTCTTTCAGATCAATCTATTTAAGAGTTCGTACTAAAATAACACCTTAAGACACAAATCAACCAAAACCCTAATGTCACCTAGATACTCCATTGTCACCTCAAGTATCCGTGGGCATGATTATACGATATGCATCACACAATCTTAGATTAATCCAACCAACACAAAGTACTTCAAAGAGTGCCCCAAAGTTTCTACAAGAGAGTCAAGAATGTGTGCCAACCCCTATGCATAGGTTCCCAATGTCACGAAACCCGCAAGTTGATCACCAAAACATACATCAAGTGGCACATGATATCCCATTGTCACCACAGATAATCACGGCAAGACATACATCAAGTGTTCTCATAAAGACTCAATTCGATAAGATAACTTCAAAGGGGAAACTCAATTCATCACAAGAGAGTAGAGGGGGAGAAACATCATAAGATCCAACTACAATAGCAAAGCTCGGGATACATCAAGATAGTGCCATAGAGGAACACGAGAGAGAACACGAGAGAAAGGGATCAAACACATAGCTACTGGTACATACCCTCATCCCCGAGGGTGAACTACTCCCTCCTCGTCATGGATAGCGCCGGGATGATGAAGATGGCCACCGGTGATGGGATCCCCCTCCGGCAGGGTGCCGTAACGGGATCCCGAGAGGTTTTTGGTGGCTACAGAGGCTTGCAGCGGCGGAACTCCCGATCTATCTGTTGTTCTAGAAGTTTTAGGGTATATTGGTTTATATAGGGGGAAGAAATACGTCAGGGGAGCCACGAGGGCCCCATGAGGGTGGAGGGCGCGCCCAGGGGGGTGGGCGCCCCCCCCTACCTTGTGCCTTCCTCGTTTCTTTCTTAACGTGGACTCCAAGTCTCCCGGGTTTCTTTCCTTCCAAAAATAACTTCTCCAGTTGATTTCGTTCCGTTTTGACTCCGTCTGATATTCCTTTTCCTCGAAACACTGAATAGGCATAAAACAGCAAATCTGGGCTGGGCCTCCGGTTAATAGGTTAGTCCCAAAAATAATATAAAAGTGGATAATAAAGCCCAATATTGCCTAAAACAGTAGATAAAGTAGCATGGAGCAATCAAAAATTATAGATACGTTGGAGACGTATCAGCTCCCCTTGTGTAAAATCAATAAATTTGGGTTGAATACTCTACCCTCGAAAACTGTTGCAACCCCCTATACTTGTGGGTTATCAAGACTATTTTCTGGCGCCGTTGCCGTGGAGCATAGCTCTATTCTTATAGTCACTTGGGATTTATATCTGCTGATCACTATGAGGAACTTGAAAGACGAAAGAACTAAGATTTATCCCTCAACTACGAGGGGAGGTAAGGAACTGCCATCTAGCTCTGCACTAGATTCTCCTTCTGTTATGAGTAAGCTTCCGACACCTAAACCTGCTTCTGCTATTAATTCTGATATGTCGCATGTTACTGATGATGCCACTTCTGCTATGCATGATACTTACGATGAAACTACTTCTATGCTTGATACTACTGTGCCATTAGGTGAGTTTCTTGATGAATAACTTGCTAGGGTTAGAGAGAATGAAATTCTTGAAACTGATATTATTGATGATAGTGATGATGAAGGTTCGCCCCCTAAATATGAACTGCCTGTTGTTCCTGAGGGTTATGTTATGGATGAAGAAACTACTAGAGATTTTCTTGCTTGCAATGATAGATCTGATCTTAAGAAGTTATTAGCTAAACTGAAACAGAAGTCTCTGAATGCTAGAATGAAATATGTCCCTGCTTTTGCTACTTCACCTATCTTTGTTACTGATAAGGATTATGATTTCTCTGTCGATCCTGAAATAATTACTTTGGTTGAATCTAATCCTTGTTATGGCTATGAATCTGAAATTGTTGTGGCACATCTTACTAAGTTAAATGATATAGCCACCCTGTTCACTAATGATGAGAAATCTCACTACTATCCTTAAGATATTTCCATTCTCATTAAAGGGTGATGCTAAAACTTGGTTTAGTTCTCTTGATCCTGGTTGTGTGCGTAGTCCCTTGGATATGATTTATTACTTCTTTGCTAAATATTTCCCTGCTCATAAGAAACAAGCTGCCTTGAGGGAAATATATAATTTTGTGCAAATTCAAGAAGAGAGTCTCCCACAAGCTTGGGGGAGGCTTCACTGGTTACTTAATGCTTTGCCTGATCATCCTCTTAAAAAAATAAAATACTTGATATCTTTTATAATGGACTAACTGATGCTTCCAAGGACCACTTGGATAGTTGTGCTGGTTGTATTTTCAGGGAAAGAACAGTCGATCAAGCTGAATTAATATTGAATAATATATTGATTAATGAAAATAATTGGACACTTCCTTAGCCAACTCCTGAGCCAATTCCTGAGCCATCTCCTAAACCAACTCCGAAGAAAAGGGGTGTTCTATTTCTCAGCCCTGAAGATATGAAAGAGGCAAAGAAATCTATGAAAGATATTAAAGCTGAAGATCTTAAGAATTTACCTCCTGTTAAAGAAATACATGGCCTTAATATACCACCTATTGAAGAAACACATGGTCTTGATAACCCGACACAGGTAGAAAAGGTAAATTCTCTCTATAGATATGATAAAGTTGAAACCCCGTCTACTAAGTTTGCTAGCCAATGCTTGGATGAATTTGATGACTTTATGGCTAGACAAGAAAATTTCAATGCTTATGTTGGTAGACAATTAAAAAGTAATGCTTATATGATTGGACACTTGAGTGATTATATGGATAGAGTTTAAGGTGAACTTAAACTCACTAGTAAACATGCTTCTATGGTCACCACTCAAGTATAACAAGTACTTAAAGCTCAAAGTGATTTTCTCAATGAATTAAATAATAAACATGATATTGCTGTTAGAGTGGCTACTAGAACGGGTAAAATGACTCAGGAACCTTTGTATCCTGAAGGCCACCCTAAGAGAATTGAGCAAGACTCTCAGAGAAATAATGTAGATGCACCTAGTACCTCTAAAAAGAAGAAAAAGAAAAATGATAGGACTTTGCATGCTTCTACTGAACCTGTTATAGACACACCTGGGAATCCCAATGATATTTCTATTTTTGATGCTAAAACACAATCTGATGATGAACATGAACTTGGTGATAAAGTTAATGATAATGTTCATGTTGATGCTCAACCTAGCAATAATAATGATGTAGAGATTGAACCTGTTGTTGATCTTGATAACCCACAATCAAAGAATCAACATTGTGATAAAAGAGACTTTGTTGCTAGGAAGCACAGTAAAGAAAGAGAACCATGGGTTCAAAACCCATGCCCTTTCCTCCTAAACCATCCAAGAAAAAGGATGATGAGGATTTTGAGCGCTTTGCTAAAATGATTAGACCTATCTTTTTACGTATGCGCTTAACTGATATGCTTAAAGTTAATCCTTATGCTAAGTACATGAAGGATATTATTACTAATAAAAGAAAGATACCGGAAGCTGAAATTTCCACCATGCTTGTTAATTATACTTTTAAGGGTGGAATACCTAAGAAACTAGGAGATCCAGGAGTACCAACTATACCATGCTCCATTGAAAGAAACTATGTTAAAACTGCTTTATGTGATCTTGGAGCCGGTGTTAGTGTTATGCCTCTCCCTTTATATCGTAGACTTGAATTGAATAAGTTGACACCTACTGAAATATGTTTGCAAATGGACGATAAATCAACTGCTATACCTGTCGGTATTGGTGAGGATGTGCCTGTTGTGGTTGCAAATGTTACTATCTTAACATACTTTGTTATTCTTGATATTCCCGAGGACGATAGTATGTCGATTATCCTTGGTAGACCCTTTTTGAATATTGCGGCAGCTGTTATTGATTGCAACAAAGGCAATCACTTTCCATGTTAATGGTAATGAGCATACGGTACACTTTCCGAGGAAACAACCTCAAGTTCATAGCATCAATTTTATTGGAAAAATTCCATCGATTATTATTGGAGGTTTTGAATTTCCTCTTCCTACTATCAAGAAGAAATATGATATTCTTATTATTGGGGATGTGCATATCCCCATTGAAGTAACCTAGTGTTATTCGAAATTTCTCCGGTTCCATGTTATTCGGAATGAGTTTGTTAACAAGACTTGATCAACCTTGTTAGTGGATTCCTTTTGATGATCATGAGATGGATGAAGTTAGAAGGCACAACCTTCAGGACCCTCTTTTTACTTTCTATTATATAGAATAAATAAAACAAAAATAGCATTTTCCGTCTGTTTTCTGAATTATCCATGCAATAAAAAATACCCCGAAAATAAAAGTTCTCCAAATGCCCTGCAAATTTAATATGATTTTTTCTGAAATATTTGAGAATATCTGGCACTGAGAACACAACAGGGGGAGCTGGCACCTGGCCACGAGGGTCAGGGGCGCGCCCTACCACCTGGGCGCGCCCCCCTGCCCTGTGGGCCCATGATGGCCCCCCTCCACTTATTCCTGCACCCATGCACTTCTTCTTCCTCCCAAAAAATCACTATCCAGCTCAAGCACGAGTTCTAGCTCATCTTGCTGCCATTTTCGATCTCCTTGCTCAAAGCTCCATTCATAAAACTGCTTTGGGGGATTGTTTTTTGGTATGTGGCTCCTCCAATGGTCCAATTAGTTTTTGTTCTAGTGCTTTATTCATTGCAAATTTTTGCTGCCTAGGTGACCCTGTTCTTGAGCTTGCATGCCAAATTTATATGGTCCCAAGTAATTCTACTGCATGATATAGCCTCTAGGCACTTGTAGGAGTAGTTGCTATCAATCTTGTCGAGTTTGGTTCACTTTCATTTTGAGTTACTAAAAATTTCAGAAAATTTCAGAAAATGATAAAGAGATTTTTGAGGGGCTATTCTAGCCAAAGCTCGAAGGAGAAACAAAGTAAGGAGAATAAGAAGCCCAAGTATAACCTCCCTCGCGTCACGGAAGTTCGGCCCTACGAATGGCCTTGTGATGATTTCTTGAAAGCAGCCGGTATTCATGATGATTTTTATTCTTTGGCTGATAATGTGGGCCTCACCGACTTCCTCCACGACCAGCTCGATCAGTATCTCGTACTCACTAATACTTTCGTGCAAAATTTTTACTTTCATCCTAAGAAATCACCTCCTCCAGTAGAGTTTCATTTATATGATGAGGCTAAGGAGATGTCATTATATGAATTGTGTGCGGTTTGCAAGATACCCTTCAAGGGCAGCTTAGAGGAACCACATCATAAAGATGTGGATGGATTTATTGATACTATTACTGTAGGGGAAACGAGGAAGGTTTCCGATGCAAGAATTATTAGCATACATTTTCCTGTTTTACGCTACTTTGCAATATTTGCTAGTCGATGCTTACTTGGTCGCGGAAACTATGGAAACCTTAGTGTTCCTGATATTATTATTTTGTTCCACGCTTTATTTCGTGATAACTCTATTAGTATGGGCAGTATTATTGCTAAACGATTAAGTCTGAACAGTACAAAGGGCCCCATCTTTGGAGGTATCTATGCTTCACTCCTTGCTGAACACTTCAGGATACCTATTAGGCATTATGAGAAAGAGGAAAAGCTCCTGCCCCCTACTTCTCTAGATTATAAGAGCATGGCAGCGCATGACTTTATTGTTAAAAATGATGAGAAGATGCTTAAGTATAACTTGAGATTTCATAAAACTCACAGTGAGACTATTATCGTGCCTGCACCCTCTTTGTTTGACTTAACTGCAGGTCCTTACCTCGTCTTGCCGGAGGCCGTTTATCCATTCTGGGGCCAGACATCAGTTCCCGAGGCTGAGCCGGAACCACCACTTGACCCTTATCGACCATCCTGTTATCAGTGGGATCCGGAGGAGATCGCCAGCCAATGGCAGTCAGATGACGCATCTCAATACCACCCCAGTTACAACTTCGGATATCCGCCAGACCACCCATGGGCATAGACCAACTTAGGCCAAAATCCTAAGCTTGGGGGGAGTACGTATTTCTCACCGACATTACAATTATGTTCACACACTCATTCTAAGTTGTCGGTGCTCATACTTTTTCATTGTACTATTCATGCTAGTTTATTTTCTTTTTCTAGCTTTCTTCTTGTGTGTTTAGATAAACATTAAGAAAAACCAAAAAATTAGTTAGTTTACTTTCCATGCTTGTAGTAGTATTTATTAAAAGAAAACCCAAAAAGATTTCTTGTTCTTCTTTTGCTTGTTGGGAGCTTTCCCGTGTAAATAGTTTTATTTCTTTTCTTTTCTTTGGGGGTTGAGAGGAGAAGACCATGATGAAAATGTTGACTGGCTCTCATATGCATTATTGTTTATTTAACCAAGAGCCCATGTTACCTTGTCTTCTCCCTTGAATTGAATTCTTGCAGATTCCAGCTTAGTCCAATGCACGTGCACTATTATTATTATCCACACCGTTCGGTCGTGCAAGTGAAAGGCAATAATGACAATATATGATGGGCTGATTGAGATGAGAGAAGCTGGTATGAACTCGACCTCTCTTGTTTTTGTAAATATGATTAGTTCATCGTTCCTGATTCGGCCTATTATGAATAAACATATTTGCAATGACAATTAGAGATTATAGTTGCTTATGCCATGCTTAATTAGCTAGGAGCTTATAATGGTTTACCTTGCATGTCAACATGCTATTAAAATGGTTGTGATGTGGTATGATAGGGTGGTATCCTCCTTTGAATGATTCGAGTGACTTGACTTGGCACATGTTCACGCATGTAGTTGAAACAAAATCAACATAGCCTTCACGATATTTATGTTCATGGTGGATTATATCCTACTCATGCTTGCACTCGGTGTTGATTAATTTTAATGCATGTTCATGATTGTTGTCGCTCTCTAGTTGGTCGCTTCCCAGTCTCTTTCTAGCCTTCACCTGTACGAAGCGGGAATACTGCTTGTGCATCCGAACTCCATAAACCCCAAAGTTATTCCATATGAGTCCACCATACCTTCCTATATGCGGTATCTACCTATCGTTCCAAGTAAATTTGTATGTGCCAAACTCCAAACCTTCAAATGAAATTATGTTTTGTATGCTCAAGTAGCTCATGTATCAACTAGGGTTGTTTGTATCTTCCATGTTAGGTGGGTTATTCTCAAGAGGAGTGGACTTCGCTCCTCACTCACAAGAAAATGGCTGGTCACCGGGATGCCCAGTCCCATGCTCAAATCAAATCAAAATAATTAAACAAAACTCCCCCATGATTGTTTTTAGTTGGAGGCACCCGTTGTTTCGGGCAAGCCATGGATTGATGTTTGTTGGTGGAGGGGGAGTATAAACTTTACCATTCTGTTTGGGAACCGTCTATAATGTGTGTAGCATGGAAGATATCGAGATCTCTCAGTTGTTACGTTGACAGTGAAAGTATACCGCTCAAAATATTATTTATCTCTATTCAAAATTGAGCTCTGGCACCTCTACAAATCCCTGCTTCCCTCTGCAAAGGGCCTATCTATTTACTTTTATGTTCAGTCATCACCCTCTTATTAAAAAGCACCCGCTAGAGAGCACCGCTGTCATTTGCATGCATTACTATTAATTTATATTGGGTATGACTATGACTGGATCTCTTTTACCATGAATTACAATGTTTAGTCAGTCCTTGATCTTTAAAGGTGCTCTACATGTATGTTTTTTGGTCTCAGAAAGGGCTCGCGAGATACCATTATATCATATTATGATTGTTTTGAGAAAGTGTTGTCATCTGAGATTTATTATTATTGCTCGCTAGTTGATTATGCCATTAATATGAGTAAACGTGAGACCTAAGTGTTATTGTGAATATGGTTAGTTCATAATCTTTGCTGAAAACTTGAATGTTTGCTTTACATATTTGCAACAACAAGAGCAAACAGAGTTTGTAAAAGTTTTTCTTTATCACTTTCAGTTTGTCAACTAAATTGCTTGAGGACAAGCAAAGATTTAAGCTTGGGGGAGTTGATACGTCTCTGTCGTATCTACTTTTCCAAACACTTTTGCCCTTGTTTTGGACTCTAACTTGCATGATTTGAATGGAACTAACCCGAACTGGCGTTGTTTTCAGCAGAACTGCCATGGTGTTATTTTTGTGCATAAATAAAGGTTCTCGGAATGACCTGAAAATCCACGGAGCGACTTTTCAGAATTAATAAAAAATACTGGTGAAAGAATCAGCACCAGGGGGCCGACACCTTGTCCACGAGGGTGGGGGCGCCCCCCCCCCCTAGGGCGCGCCCTCCTGCCTCGTGGGCCCCCTGGACCTCCACCGACGTCAACTCCAACTCTATGTATTCACTTTCGCGGAGAGAAAAATCAGAGAGAAAGATTCATCGCGTTTTACGATACGGAGCCGCCGCCAAGCCCTAAACTCTCTCGGGAGGGCTGATCTGGAGTCCATTCGGGGCTCTGGAGAGGGGGATTCGACGTTGTCGTCATCATCAACCATCCTCCATCACCAATTTCATGGTGCTCACTGCCGTGTGTGAGTAATTCCATCGTAGGCTTGCTGGACGGTGATGGGTTGGATGAGATTTACCATGTAATCAAGTTAGTTTTGTTAGGGTTTGATCCCTAGTATCCATTATGTTCTGAGATTGATGTTGCTATGACTTTGCTATGCTTAATGCTTGTCACTAGGGCCCGAGTGCCATTATTTCAGATCTGAACCTATTATGTTTTCATGAATATATGTGAGTTCTTGATCCTATCTTGCAAGTCTATAGTCACCTATTATGTGTTATGATCCGACAACCCCGAAGTGACAATAATCAGGATACTTCTCGGTGATCACCATAGTTTGAGGAGTTCATGTATTCACTAAGTGCTAATGCTTTGGTCCAGTACTCTATTAAAAGGAGGCCTTAATATCCCTTAGTTACCATTAGGACCCCGCTGCCACGGGAGGGTAGGACAAAAGATGTCATGCAAGTTCTTTTCCATAAGCACGTATGACTATATTTGGAATACATGCCTACATTACATTGATGAATTGGAGCTAGTTATGTGTCACCCTATGTTATAACTATTACATGAGGAATCACATCCGACATAATTATCCATCACTGATCCAATGCCTATGAGTTTTCATATATTGCTCTTTGCTTAGTTACTTTACCGTTGCCACTGTTACTACAAAACTGCTATTGTTACTTTTGCTACTGTTACCGTTACTTCCATACTACTTTGCTACTAAACACTTTGCTACAGATACTAACTTATCCAGGTGTGGTTGAATTGACAACTCAACTGCTAATACTTGAGAATATTCTTTGGCTCCCTTGTGTCGAATCAATAAATTTGGGTTGAATACTCTACCCTCGAAAACTGTTGTGATCCCCTATACTTGTGGGTTATCAGATGACACAAAGAATATCATAAGAAAGACGGGAAGTGGAGAGTACCTGCTGACGGGTCGCAGCTAAAAATTGAGAGAAAGTGGGAGGACTTTGCAGATGACGCAAGGAACGTATGGTTTGGACTAAGCGCAAATGGCATTAATCCTTTTGGGGAGCAGAGCAGCAATCATAGCACCTGGCATGTGACTCTATGTATGTATAACCTTCCTCCTTGGTTGTGCATGAAGCGGAAGTTTATTATGATGCCAGTGCTCATCCAAGGCCCTAAGCAACCCGGCAATGACATTGATCTGTACCTAAGGACATTAGTTGAAGAACTATTACAACTGTTGAATGAAAAAGGTGTATGTGCATGGGATGAGCACAATCAGGAGAAATTTGACCTACATGCGTTGCTGTTTGTGACCATTGATACGTCCATTTTGCATCATGCTTTTATATCGATATTTATCGCATTATGGGCTGTTATTTCACGATATGTCACAATACTTATGGCTATTCTTCTTATCTTACAAGGTTTACCATGAAGTGGGGGAATGCCGACAGTTGGAATTCTGGCTGGAAAAAGAGCAAATATTGGAGACCTATTCTGTGCAACTCCAAAAGTCCTGAAACTCCATGGAATATCTTAAAATAAATAAAGAAAAATCGTCGCCAAAGATGAAGGCCAGGGGGCCCACACCCTGCTCACAAGGGTGGGGGCGTGCCCCTCCCCCCTGGGCACGCCCCTACCTCGTGGGCCCCCTGATGGCTCTCCGACGCCCATCTTCTCCTATATGAAGTCTTTCGATGAGAAAAAAATAAGAAGCAACCTTTCGGGACGAGACTCCGCCGCCACGAGGCGGAACCTTGGCGGAACCAATCTAGGGCTCCGGCAGAGCTGTTCTGCTGGGGACACTTCCCTCCGGGAGGGGGAAATCATCACCATCGTCATCACCAACGCTCCTCTCATCGGGAGAGGGCAATCTCCATCAACATCTTCATCAGCACCATCTCATCTCCAAACCCTAGTTCATCTCTTGTATCCAATTCTTGTCTCCAAGTCCGGGATTGGTGCTAGTAGGTTACTAGTAGTGTTGATTACTCCTTGTAGTTGATGCTAGTTGGTTTATTTGGTGGAAGATCATATGTTCAGATCCTTTATGCACAATATTACCCCTCTGATTATGAACATGAATATGCTTTGTGAGTAGTTACGTTTGTTCCTGAGGACAAGGGAGAAGTCTTGCTATTAGTAGTCATGTGAATTTGGTATTCGTTCGATATTTTGATAACATGTATGTTGTCTAACCTCTAGTAGTGTTATGTGAACGTCAACTACATAACACTTCACCATTATTTGGGCCTAGAGGAAGGCATTGGGAAGTAATAAGTAGATGATGGGTTGCTAGAGTGACAGAAGCTTAAACCCTAGTTTATGTGTTGCTTCGTAAGGGGCTGATTTGGATCCATATGTTTCATGCTATGGTTAGGTTTACCTTAATACTTTTGTTGTAGTTGCGGATGCTTGCAATAGGGGTTAATCATAAGTGGGATGCTTGTCCAAGTAAGGGAAGTACCCAAGCACCGGTCCACCCACATATCAAATTATCAAAGTACCGAACGCGAATCATATGAGCGTGATGAAAACTAGCTTGACGATATTCCCATGTGTCCTCGGGAGCGCTTTTCCTATTATAAGAGTTTGTCCAGGCTTGTCCTTTGCTACAAAAAGGATTGGGCCACCTTTCTGCACTTTATTTACTTTTGTTACTTGTTGCTCGTTACCATTTATCTTATCACAAAACTATCTGTTACCACTTATTTCAATACTTGCAGAGAATACCTTGCTGAAAACCGCTTATCATTTCCTTCTGCTCCTCGTTGGGTTCGACACTCTTACTTATCGAAAGGACTACGATAGATCCCCTATACTTGTGGGTCATCAAGACTCTTTTCTGGCGCCATTGCCGGGGAGTGTAGCGCCTTTGGTAAGTGGAATTTGGTAAGGAAAAATTTATATAGTGTGCTGAAATTTTCTGTCACTAGTTACTATGGAAAGTGAATCTCTGAGGGGCTTGTTCGGGGTATCTTCACCCCGTCCAGTAGAGCAAAGAGTTTCTCCTCAACCAACTAAACCTATTGAAAATGAAACTCCTTTTGAATTTCCTTCGGGTATTATGGAAAAACTGCTGGCTAATACTTTTACAGGAGATGGAACAAAGCATCCCGACGAGCATCTACGCTATGTGGATGATATTTGTGGATTATTTAAGCTTGCAGGTATACCCGATGATGTTGTTAAGAAGAAGGCTTTCCCTTTATCTTTGAAGGGAGACGCATTGACATGGTATAGGCTATGTGATGATACGAGATCATGGAACTATAAAAGAGTGATATTGGAATTTCATCAAAAGTATTACCCTGTGCATCTTGTTCATCGTGATCGCAATTATATATATAATTTTTGGCCTCGCGAAGGAGAAAGTATCGCTCAAGTTTGGGGGAGGCTTAAATCAATGTTATATTCATGCCCCAATCATGAGCTTCCAAGAGAAATAATTATGCAAAGTTTTTATGATCGGCTTTCTCATAATAATCAAACCATGCTCGATACTTCTTGTGCTGGCTCCTTTATGATGAAGACTATTGAATTCAGATGGAATTTATTGGATAGAATTAAACGCAACTCTGAAGATTGGGACCTCGACGAAGGTAAGGAGTCAGGTATGACACCTAAGTTTGATTGTGTTAAATCTTTTATGGATACCGATATTTTCTGTAAGTTTAGCACTAAATATGGACTTGACTCTGAGATTGTAGCTTCTTTCTGTGAATCTTTTGCTACTTATGTTGATCTCCCCAAGGAGAAGTGGTTTAAATATCATCCTCCCATAGAAGTAAAAGTAGCTGCACCTATTAAAGTTGAAGAAGAGACTATCACTTATAATGATCCTATTGTTCCCACCTCTTATGTTGAGAAACCACATTTCCCTGTTAGAGTAAAGGATCATGCTAAAGCTTCATTTGTTGTTCGTAAAAGCAATACTAGAACTTATACACCTCCTGAGTAAGTCAAAGTAGAACCTAATATTGCTATTGTTAAAGATCTCTTGTCTGATAATATTGATGGGCATGTCATTCAATTCTCTAGTGAAACTGCTAGAATTGCTAAACCATGTGATAGAGATAAACATAGACCTGTGGTAGGCGTGCCTGTTATTTCTGTTGAAATAGGAGATCATTGTTATCATGGCTTATGTGATATGGGTACTAGTGCTAGTGTTATACCCATTGACTTATATAAAGAAATTATGCATGATATCGCACCTGCTGAGTTAGAAGATATTGATGTTACAATTAAACTTGCCAATAGAGATACTATATCTGCAATGGGAATTGTTAGAGATGTTGAAGTCTTGTGTGGAAAAACCAAATATCGCGCTGATTTCCTTGTTCTTGGTTCTCCACAAGATAGCTTTTGTCCCATTATTTTTGGTAGACCCTTCTTGAATACTGTTAATGCTACGATAGACTGCAAAAAGAATGTCGTTACTGTTGGCTTGGATGATATGGTTCATGAGTTTAATTTTTCTAAATTTAGTAAACAACATCGTGAGGAAGAATTGCCTAGTAAGGATGAAATTATTGGCCTTGCTTCTATTGCCGTACCTCCTAGTGATCCTTTAGAACACTATTTGCTAGACCATAAAAATGAGATGTTCATGAATGAAAGAAGGGAAATAGATAAAGTATTCTTTAAACAGGAACCTATTCTGCAACACAATTTTCCTGTTGAAATCCTAGGGGATCCTCCTCCACCCAAGGGTGATCCCGTGTTTGAGCTCAAACCGTTGCCTGATAATCTTAAATATGCTTATCTTGATGAAAAGAAAATATATCCGGTTATTATTAGTTCTAACCTTTCAGAGCATGAAGAAGAAAGATTATTGAAAACTCTGAAGAAGCATCGTGCCGCTATTGGATATACTCTTGATGATCTTAAGGGCATTAGTCCCACTCTATGTCAACATAAAATAAATTTGGAAGCGGATGCCAAACCAGTTCGTGATCCTCAACGACGTTTGAATTCTAAAATGAAAGAAGTGGTAAGAAAATAAATACTCAAGCTTCTGGAGGCAGGTATAATTTATCCCGTTGCTGATAGAGAGTGGGTAAGTCCTGTCCATTGTGTCCCTAAGAAGGGAGGTATTACTGTTGTCCCTAATGATAAAGATGAATTGATTCCGCAAAGAATTATTACAGGTTATAGGATGGTAATTGATTTCCGCAAATTAAATAAGGCTACTAAGAATGATCATTACCCCTTACCTTTTATTGATCAAATGCTAGAAAGATTATGCAAACATACACATTATTGCTTTCTAGATGGTTATTCTGGTTTCTCTCAAATACCTGTGTCGGCTAAAGATCAATCAAAGACTACTTTTACATGCCCTTTTGGTACTTTTGCTTATAGACGTATGCCTTTTGGTTTATGTAATGCACCTGCTACCTTTCAAAGATGCATGATGGCTATATTCTCTGATTTTTGTGAAAAGATTTGTGAGGTTTTCATGGACGACTTTTCCGTCTATGGTTCCTCTTTTGATGATTGCTTGAGCAATCTTGATCGAGTTTTGCAGAGATGTGAAGAAACTAATCTTGTCTTGAATTGGGAAAAGTGCCACTTTATGGTTAATGAAGGTATTGTCTTGGGGCACAAAGTTTCTGAAAGAGGTATTGAAGTTGATAAAGCCAAGGTTGATGCTATTGAAAAGATGCCATGTCCCAAGGACATCAAAGATATAAGAAGTTTCCTTGGTCACGCTGGATTTTATAGGAGGTTCATTAAGGACTTCTCAAAAATCTCTCTTCCTCTGACTAATTTATTACAAAAAGATGTATCATTTGTCTTTGATGATGATTGTGTAGAAGCATTTGAAATATTTAAGAAAGCATTAGTCTCTGCACCTATTGTTCAGCCACCTGATTGGAATTTACCCTTTGAAATTATGTGTGATGCTAGTGATTATGCTGTAGGTGCTGTTCTAGGGCAAAGAGTTGATAAGAAATTAAATGTTATCCATTATGCTAGTAAAACTCTAGACAATGCTCAAAGAAATTATGCTACTACTGAAAAGGAACTCTTAGCAGTTGTGTTTGCTTGTGATAAATTCAGACCCTATATTGTTGATTCTAAAGTAACTATTCACACCGATCATACTGTTATTAAATATCTTATGGAAAAGAAAGATGCTAAACCTAGACTTATTAGATGGGTTCTCTTGCTGCAAGAATTTGATTTGCATATTGTTGATAGAAAAGGAGCTGAGAACCCAGTTGCAGACAACTTATCTAGGTTAGAGAATGTTCTTGATGACCCACTACCTATTGATGATAGCTTTCCTGATGAACAATTAAATGTCATAAGCACTTCTCGTAGCACTCCATGGTATGATGATTATGCTAATTATATTGTTGCTAAATTTATACCACCTAGCTTCACATACCAACAAAAGAAAAAGTTCTTTTATGATTTGAGACATTACTTTTGGGATGATCCACATCTTTATAAAGGAGTGGATGGTGTTATTAGACGTTGTGTACCTGAGCATGAACTGGAACACATCCTACGCAAGTGTCACTCCGAAGCTTATGGAGGACACCACACTGGAGATAGAACTGCACATAAGGTATTGCAATCTGGTTTTTATTGGCCTACTCTCTTCATGGATGCCCGTAAGTTTTGTTTTGTCTTGTGATGAATGTCAAAGAATTGGTAATATTAGTAGACATCAAGAAATGCCTATGAATTATTCACTTGTTATTGAACCATTTGATGTTTGGGGATTTGATTATATGGGACCTTTTCCTGCCTCTAATGGATATACACATATTTTAGTTGTTGTTGATTACATTACTAAGTGGGTAGAAGCTATTCCAACTAGTAGTGCTGATCATAACACTTCTATTAAAATGCTTAAGGAAGTTATTTTTCCGTGGTTTGGAGTCCCTAGATATTTAATGACTGATGGTGGTTCACACTTTATTCATGGTGCTTTCCGTAAAATGCTTGCTAAATATGACGTTAATCATAGAATTGCATCTCCATATCACCCGCAGTCTAGTGGTCAAGTAGAATTGAGTAATAGAGAGCTCAAATTAATTTTGCAAAAGACTGTTAATAGGTCTAGAAAGAATTGGTCCAAGAAACTTGATGATGCGTTATGGGCCTATAGAACCGCATATAAGAATCCTATGGGTATGTCTCCGTATAAAATGGTTTATGGAAAAGCATGTCACTTACCTATCGAATTAGAACATAAGGCATATTGGGCTATTAAAGAGCTCAACTATGATTTCAAACTTGCCGGTGAGAAGAGGTTATTTGATATTAGCTCACTTGATGAATGGAGAACCCAAGCCTATGAAAATGCCAAGTTATTTAAAGAAAAAGTTAAAATATGGCATGACAAAAGGATACAAAAGCGTAAGTTTAATGTAGGTGATTATGTATTACTATACAACTCTCCTTTAAGATTTTTTGTAGGAAAACTTCTCTCCAAATGGGAAGGTCCTTATGTTATCGAGGAGGTCTATCGTTCCGGTGCCATAAAAATCAAGAACTTCGCAGGCACAAATCCGAAGGTGGTAAACGGTCAAAGAATCAAATATTATATCTCAGGTAATCCCATAAATGTTGAAACCAATATTATTGAAACCGTAACCCTGGAGGAATACATAAGGGACACTTTCCAGAATGTCCCAGACTCCAAAAAGGAATAGGTATGTGGTACGGTAAGTAAACCGACCCCAAAACAATTTTTAAAGCAATATTTCTCCGTTTTGGTATATTTAGAAAAATAGAAAAATAAGTAGCAGTCCGGGGAGGACACGAGGCCTCCACAAGGGTGGAGGGCGTGCCCTACCCCCCTGGGCGCGCCCCCTACCTCGTGAGCACCTCGTGTGCCCTCCGGACTCCGTTTTCTTGCACGATACGTATTTTGGTCGGTAAAAATTCATTATATATTCTCCCGAAGGTTTTGACAACCGTATCACGCAAATATCCTCTGTTTTCATTTCGAACTGTTTCCGTTGCAGATTTGAGGATTCCGGAGACTCGATCATCCTTCTATGAGGGTGAGCCTATGCCATGGAAGGTGGACGACAAGCTTCCATCATCAACAACACCTCCACGGCCAACAACAAAGAAGGAGATATAATCACATGGGTATGGGCACTCCCCTTGGCAACTGCCAAGCTTGGGGGAGGTGCCCCGGTATCGTATCACCATCACAACTCCTATCTTTACCGTTTTTCTTAGTTCGATCCTATTAGTAGTATCTTGATTTAGTAGAATAAAGTCATGGCACGATCTAGTTTTGAGTTTTGCTTTATGATCCCTCTATGCAGTCGAGTCCGTGAGCGATATATAATAAAGATTAGTGTTGAGTCAAGGGCTTGATTACTTTGCCATGATCTTGGGTGAATAAAGAAAAGAATAAAAAGAAACAAAGAGTTCATATTGATCTTATTGAGAGTAATGACTTCACATAAAAAGAGTATGATGATTGAAAGTTGTTGGGAGTTGGCAAATATAGCTTTGGTCATCGTTGCAATTAATAGGAAGTAATAAGGAGAGAGAGGTTTCACATATAGATATATTATCATTGACATCTTTTATGATTGGGAGCACTCATTAAAATATGACATGCTAAAGAGTTGGTGTTGGACAAGGAAGACAACATAATGAGTTATGTTTTCTTACATCTGACATAAAGTATGTTGTCCTGGTTCCTCTAACATGTGGAGCTTTCCTTTCCCCCTCATGCTAGCCAAATTCTCAGCACCAAGTAGAGATACTACTTGTGCTTCCAAATACTCTTAAACCAGTTTAGCCATGAGAGTCCACCATATCTACCTATGGAATGAGTAAGATCCTTCAAGTAGTTGTCATCGGTGCAAGCAATAAAAATAAGCTTTGTACAAACTTGTTGTGGACGCAATAAAAGCGACGGACTGCATAATAAAGGTTCACATACAAGGGGCAATATAAAGTGACGTTCTTTTGCATTAAGATTTTGTGCATCCAACCATAAAAGCGCATGGCAACCTTTGCTTCCCTCTGCGAAGGGCCTATCTTTTATTATTATCCTCTACTTTATGCAAGAGTCACGGTGATCTTCACCTTTCCTTTTTCATTTTATCCTTTGGCAAGCTCAACATGTTGGAAATAACATGATATATATATCTAATTGGATGTGGGGGAGCATGAATTATTATTGTTGACATTACCCTTGAGGTAAAAGGTTGTGGGGCAAAACTACAAGCCCCTATCTTTCTCTGTGTCCGGTTAAAACTCCGTAACCACAAGTATTGCGTGAGCGTTAGCAATTATGAAGGACTAAGTGATAGTTGAGTATGTGGACTAGCTTTTAAGCTCTGACATAGACTCTTTCCGATAAACAACAACAACAACAACAACAACAAAGCCTTTAGTCCCAAACAAGTTGGGGTAGGCTAGAGGTGAAACCCATAAGATCTCGCAACCAACTCATGGCTCTGGTACATGGATAGCAAGCTTCCACGCACCCCTGTCCATAGCTAGCTCTTTGTCGATACTCCAATCCTTCAGGTCTCTCTTAACGGACTCCTCCCATGTCAAAATCGGTCGACCCCGCCCTCTCTTGACATTCTCCGCACGCTTTAGCCGTCCGCTATGCACTGGAGCTTCTGAAGGCCTGCGCTGAATATGCCCAAACCATCTCAAACGATGTTGGACAAGCTTCTCCTCAATTGGTGCTACCCCAACTCTATCTCGTATATCATCATTCCGGACTCGATCCTTCCTCGTGTGGCCACACATCCATCTCAACATACGCATCTCCGCCACACCTAACTGTTGAACATGTCGCCTTTTAGTCGGCCAACACTCCGCACCATACAACATTGCGGGTCGAACCGCCGTCCTGTAGAACTTGCCTTTTAGCTTTTGTGGCACTCTCTTGTCACAGAGAATGCCAGAAGCTTGGCGCCACTTCATCCATCCGGCTTTGATTCGATGGTTCACATCTTCATCAATACCCCCATCCTCCTGCAACATTGACCCCAAATACCGAAAGGTGTCCTTCCGAGGTACCACCTGGCCATCAAGGCTAACCTCCTCCTCCTCACAGCTAGTAGTACTGAAACCGCACATCATGTACTTGGTTTTAGTTCTACTAAGCCTAAACCCTTTCGATTCCAAGGTTTGTCTCCATAACTCTAACTTCCTATTTACCCCCGTCCGACTATCGTCAACTAGCACCACATCATCCGCAAAGAGCATACACCATGGGATATCTCCTTGTATACCCCTTGTGACCTCATCCATCACCAATGCAAAAAGATAAGGGCTCAAAGCTGACCCCTGATGCAGTCCTATCTTAATCGGGAAGTCATCGGTGTCGACATCACTTGTTCGAACACTTGTCACAACATTATTGTACATGTCCTTGATGAGGGTAATGTACTTTGCTGGGACTTTGTGTTTCTCCAAGGCCCACCACATGACATTCCGCGGTATCTTATCATAGGCCTTATCCAAGTCAATGAACACCATATGCAAGTCCTTCTTATGCTCCCTATATCTCTCCATAAGTTGTCGTACCAAGAAAATGGCTTCCATGGTCGACCTCCCAGGCATGAAACCAAACTGATTTTTGGTCACGCTTGTCATTCTTCTTAAGCGGTGCTCAATGACTCTCTCCCATAGCTTCATTGTATGGCTCATCAGCTTAATTCCACGGTAATTAGTACAACTCTGAACATCCCCCTTGTTCTTGAAGATTGGTACTAATATACTCCGTCTCCATTCTTCTGGCATCTTGTTTGCCCGAAAAATGAGGTTGAAAAGCTTGGTTAGCCATACTATCGCTATGTCCCCGAGACCTTTCCACACCTCAATGGGGATACAATCAGGGCCCATCGCTTTGCCTCCTTTCATCCTTTTTAAAGCCTCCTTCACCTCAGACTCCTGGATGCGCCGCACAAAACGCATGCTGGTCTCATCAAAGGAGTCATTCGGTTCAATGGTAGAACTCTCATTCTCCCCATTGAACAGCTTGTCGAAGTACTCCCGCCATCTATGCTTAATCTCTTCGTCCTTCACCAAGAGTTGGCCTGCTCCGTCCTTGATGCATTTGACTTGGCCAATATCCCTCGTCTTCCTCTCCTGGATCTTAGCCATCTTATAGATGTCCCTTTGACCTTCCTTTGTGCCTAACCGTTGGTAGAGGTCCTCATATGCCCGACCCCTTGCTTCACCAACAGCTCGCTTTGCGGCCTTCTTCGCCATCTTGTACTTCTCTATGTTGCCTGCACTCCTATCCAGGTATAGGCGTCTGAAGCAATCTTTCTTCTCTTTAAGCGCCTTCTGGACATCATCATTCCACCACCAGGTATCCTTATCTTCGCTTCTACTTCCCCTGGACACTCCAAACTCCTCCTAGGCCACCTTACGAATGCAAGTCGCCATCTTCATCCACACATTGTCCGCATCCCCTCCTTCCTCCCAAGGGCCCTCCTTAAATACCCTCTCCTTGAACACCTGAGCTACCTCCCCCTTGAGCTTCCACCACTTCGTTCTAGCGACCTTGGCACACTTATCCCGCTGGACACGAATCCGAAAGCGGAAGTCAGCAACCACCAGCTTATGCTGGGGTACAACACTCTCCCCAGGTATCACCTTACAGTCTAGGCACGCACGCCTATCTTCTCTTCTCGAGAGGATGAAATCAATCTGGCTAGAGTGTTGGCCACTACTAAAAGTCACCAGATGTGATTCTCTCTTTCTAAAGAGGGTGTTAGCTACAATCATGTTGTAGGCTAGAGCAAAGCTTAAGACATCTTCTCCTTCTTGATTCCTGATGCCATAGCCAAAGCCCCCATGCGCCCCTTCAAAACCTGTGTTAGATGTACCCACGTGGCCATTGAGGTCTCCTCCTATGAAGAGCTTCTCACCAATCGGTACACTCCTAACCATGTCTTCCAAGCCTTCCCAGAACTCCCTCTTGGTGTTCTCATTGTGGCCTACTTGTGGGGCATATGCGCTGATAACATTGAGAACCAAGTCCTCAGCTACCAGCTTGACCAGGATAATCCGGTCCCCACGTCTCCTGACGTCTACCACTCCATACTTGAGGCTCTTGTTGATCAAGATGCCTACGCCATTTCTGTTTGCAGCCGTCCTCGTGTACCACAGCTTGAAGCCGGTATCCTCCACCTCCTTCGCCTTCTGTCCTCTCCATTTGGTTTCTTGGACGCAAAGGATATCAACACCTCTCCTCACTGCTGCATCAACTAGCTCCTGAAGCTTCCCTGTCAGAGACCCTACGTTCCAGCTACCTAAGCGAATCCTCCTAGGCTCGGCTAGCTTCCTTACCCTTCGCACTCGTCGAGTCAAATGCGAAGACCCTTGCTCATTTTCCACTACATCCGGGCGCCGATGTAGCGCGCCACTAAGGATGCGACGACCCGATCCTCGCTCACTTGCCATCGTATCCGGATCAAGATACGGTGCGCCACTTGGGGGGTGACGGCCCGGCCCTTGCCCATTACTAGTCCTATCTTGTTTCGACGGTATTGTGGGATGAAGCGGCCCGGACCGACCTTACACGTACACTTACGTGAGACAGGTTCCACCGACTGACATGCACTTGTTGCATAAGGTGGCTAGCGGGCGCCAGTCTCTCCCATTTTAGTCGGATCGGATTCGATAAAAAGGGTCCTTATGAAGGGTAAATAGCAATTGGCATATCACGTTGTGGCTTTTGCGTAGGTAAGGAACGTTCTTGCTAGAAACCCATAGCAGCCACGTAAAACATGCAAACAATAATTAGAGGACGTCTAACTTGTTTTTGCAGGGTATGCTATGTGATGTGATATGGCCAAAAGAATGTGATGAATGATATGTGATGTATGAGATTGATCATGTTCTTGTAATAGGAATCACGACTTGCATGTCGATGAGTATGACAACCGGCAGGAGCCATAGGAGTTGTCTTTATTTGTTGTATGACCTGCGTGTCACTGAATAACGCCATATAATTACTTTACTTCATTGCTAAACCGTTAGCCATAGTAGTAGAAGTAATAGTTGGTGAGACAACTTCATGGAGACACGATGATGGAGATCATGATGATGGAGATCATGGTGTCATGCCGGTGACGATGATGATCATGGAGCCCCGAAGATGGAGATCAGAAGGAGCAAAATGATATTGGCCATATCATGTCATTTTTTGATTGCATGTGATGTTTATCATGTTTATGCATCTTATTTGCTTAGAACGACGGTAGTAAATAAGATGATTCCTCATAATAATTTCAAGAAAGTGTTTCCCCTAACTGTGCACCGTTGCGAAAGTTCGTTGTTTCGAAGCACCACGTGATGATCGGGTGTGATAGATTCTAACGTTCACATACAACGGGTGTAAGCCAAATTTCCACACGCGAAACACTTAGGTTGACTTGACGAGCCTAGCATGTACAGACATGGCCTCGGAACACAAGAGACTGAAAGGTCGAGCATGAGTCGTATAATAGATACGATCAACATGAAGATGTTCACCGATGATGACTAGTCCGTCTCACATGATGATCGCACACGGCCTAGTTGACTCGGATTATGTATCACTTAGATGACTAGAGGGATGTCTATCTAAGTGGGAGTTCATTAGATGAACTTAATTATCGTGAACATAGTCAAAAGGTCTTTGCAAATTATGTTGTAGCTCGCGTTTTAGTTCTACTGTTTTAGATATGTTCCTAGAGAAAAATTAGTTGAAAGTTGATAGTAGCAATTATGCGGACTGGTTCCCTAAACTGAGGATTGTCCTCATTGCTGCATAGAAGGCTTATGTCCTTAATGCACCGCTCAGTGTGCTGAACCTCGAACATCGTCTGCGGATGTTGCGAACATCTGACATACACGTTTTGATGACTACGTGATAGTTCAGTAATGTTAAACGGTTTAGAATTGAGGCGCTAAAGACGTTTTAGAAACTTCATGGAACATATGAGATGTTCCAAGGGCTGAAATTGGGATTTCAGGCTCGTGCCCACGTCAAGAGGTATAAGACCTCCGACGAGCTTCTTAGCCTACAAACTAAGGGAGAAAAGCTCAATCGTTGAGCTTGTACTCAGATTGTCTGGGTACAACAGTCACTTGAATCGAGTGGGAGTTAATCTTCCAGATGAGATAGTGATATTTCTCCAAAGACATTGCCACCAAGCTACTAGAGCGTCGTGATGAACTATAACATATCAAGGATAGATATGATGATCCTTGAAATATTCATGATGTTTGACACCGCGAAAGTAGAAATCAAGAAGGAGCATCAATTGTTGATGGTTAGTGAAACCACTAGTTTCAAGAAGGGCAAGGGCAAGAAGGGGTACTTCATGAAACGGCAAATCAGTTGCTTCTCCAGTGAAGAAACCCAGGGTTGAACCCAAACCCGAGACTAAGGATGTGTTTGCTTGCTGTCACCAACCAGAATGTCATGGGTCCGACCCGTTTCTACGCCCCGTTCTAGCGTTTGGTACAGAGCTGGAATGGTAACCGACCGGTTCCCACGGACCGGATATTCCACCCAGATGCGGAATGCGCTCGTACCTCCAAAACGAGCGGACCACATGGAACCGGTCGTTCTCCTCACACTCCCGCAACTCTATCCCCTCTCCCTCTCTGGACACGAGCGGCGGCAGGTAGCAACAGGCGGCGCTGGATGGAAGAGAGCGACGGCGGGCACCGAGAGACGGCGCTGGATGGAGGCGAGCGACGGCGGGCACCGAGAGATGGCGGCGGATGGAGGCGAGCGGCGACGTTGATCCGTACCAGAGTGTACGCGCAGCTCCTGCATGGGCTTGTGCATCGCGAGACGGCCGTGCTGGATGGCAGCGAGCGGCGACGTCGATCTGTAGTACGCGCAGCTGTGCGGCCTCGTGCATCGCTCGCTGCGGTCTTCACGCCCAGGTTTCTCCAGTCCTTCGCCGGCGCCCAGCGAACTTCCAAACCAGTGCGCTGGCGAATGGGGCTAAGGGCTCCTACGCATGGGCCTGTACTGGCGAGCTCCCCATCCGATTCAATCTTTGTCTTGTCGAGATCAGGCCGAAGTCAGTTCTATTTGGTGTTCTGAAATCCAATTCAATGTGTGCACCGCTCTTTCTTAATTCAGTCGGCCATATGTGTGTGCCAATGCATTCAGTGGTTTTTGATTTGACTGAAATCCAATTAAAAGTTCAATATATTCTACATTATCACAAGCAGAAAGTGGAGAGATGAACAAATCCATTCCATCACATCTCTGAAACCAAACACTAAAACGTAACCATTCCATTCCTCGGAATTGCATATACCAAACACAAGGACGGAACCGACCTGTTCTAGTGGAATGGAACCATGGCATCCCGTTTCACTTCGTTCCTGAACCAAACACACCCTAAGTGCTTCTGTAATGAGGGAACGGTCACTGAAGCAGAACTACCCTAGATACTTGGTAGATGAGAAGGCTGGCAAGGTTGGATATACATTATGTTAAATGTGTACTTTACTTGTACTCCTAGTAGCACCAGGGTATTAGATACCGGTTCGTTGCTAAGTGTTGGTAACTCGAAATAAAAGCTGCGGAATAAACGGAGACTAGCTAAAGGTGAGATGACGATATGTGTTGGAAGTGTTTCCAAGCTTGATGAGATCAAGCATCGCATACTCCCTCTACCATCGAGATTGGTGATAAACCTAAATAATTGTTATTTGGTGTTTACGTTGAGGATAGACATGATTGGATTATGTCTATCGCAATACGGTCATTCATTTAAGGAGAATAATAGTTACTCTATTTATTTGAATAATACCTTCAATGGTCTTACACCTAAAATGAATGGTTTATTGAATCTCGATCGTAGTGATACACATGTTCATGCCAAAAGATATAAGATACTAATGATAGTACCACCTGCTTGTGGCACTGCCATGTAAGTCATATTGGTATAAAACGCATGAAGAAGCTCCATGTTGATGGATCTTTGGACTCACTCGTTTTTAAAAAAGTTTGAGACATGCGAACCATGTCTATTGGTATGTACGCATGAAGAAACTCCATGCAGATGGATCATTTGGACTCACTTGATTTTAAATCACTTGAGACATGCAAATCATACCACATGGGCAAGATGACTGAAAAGCCTCGTTTTCAGTAAGATGGAACAAGAAAGCAACTTGTTGGAAGTAACACATTTTGATGTGTGCAGTCCAATGAGTGCTGAGGCATGTAGTGGATGTCGTTATGTTCTTACTTCACAGATGATTTGAGTAGATGTTGAGTATATTTACTTGATGAAACACAAGTCTGAATTATTGAAAGGTTCAAGTAATTTCAGAGTGAAGTTGAAGATCTTCGTGACAAGAGGATAAAATGTCTATGATATGATCATGGAGATGAATATCTGAGTTGCGAGTTTGGTACACAATTGAGACATTGTGGAAATTGTTTCACAACTAACACCGCCTGGAACACCATAGTGTGATGGTGTGTCCGAACATCACAGATGCACCCTATTGGATATGGGGCATACCATGATGTCTCTTATCCAATTACCACTATCGTTCATGGGTTAGGCATTAGAGACAACCACATTCACTTTAATAGGGCACCACATAATTCCGTTGAGATGACACCGTATGAACTATGGTTTAGAGAAACCTAAGCTGTCGTTTCTTGAAAGTTTGGGGCTGCGACGCTTATATGAAAAAGTTTCATCCTGATGAGCTCGAACCCAAAGCGGATAAATACATCTTCATAGGACACCCAAAACAGTTGGGTATACCTCCTATTTCAGATCCGGAAGCAAAAGTGATTGTTTATAGAAACGGGTCCTTTCTCGGGGAAAAGTTTCTCTCGAAAGAATTGAGTAGGAAGATGGTGGAGACTTGATATGGTTATTGAACTGTCACTACAACTAGTGTGTAGCAGGGCATAGGAAGTTGTTCCTGTGGCACCTACACCAATTGAAGTGGAAGCTGATGATAGTGATCATGAAGCTTCAGATCAATTCACTACCGAACCTCGTAGGACGACAAGGACGTGTACTGCTTCAGAGTGGTACGGTAATCCTGTCTTGGAGGTCATGTTGCTAGACAACAATGAACCTATGAGCTATGGAGAAGCGATGGTGGGCCCGGATTCCGACGAATGGCTCGAGGCCATAAAATCCGAGAAAGGATCCATGTATGAAAACGAAGTATAGACTTTGGAAGAACTACTTGATGGTCGTAAGGCTGTTGGGTACAGATGGATTTTAAAAGGAAGATGGACAATGATGGTAAGTATCACCATTAAGAAAGCTCGACTTGTCGTTAAGATGTTTTCCGACAAGTTTAAGGAGTTGACTGCAATGAGACTTTCTCAATCGTAGCGATGTTAAGAGTCTGTTGGAATTATATTAGCAATTACTACATGATTTATGAAATCTTGCAGATAGGATGTCAAAAACATTGTTTCCTCGACGATATCCTTGAGGAAAGGTTGTATGTGATACAACCAGAAGGTTTTGTCAATCCTGAAAGATGCTAACAAGTGTGCACAGCTCCAACAATCCTTCTAAGGACTGGAGTAAGCATCTCGGAGTTGGAATATACGCTTTGATGAGATGATCAAAGATTTTGGGTTTGTACAAAGTTTATGAGAAACTTGTATTTCCAAAGAAGTGAGTGGGAGCACTATAGCGTTTCTGATGAGTATATGTTGTTGACATATTGTTGATCGGAAATGATGTAGAATTTCTGGAAAGCATAAAGGGTTATTTGAAAAGTGTTTTTCAATGGAAAACCTGGATTAAGCTACTTGAACATTGAGCATCAAGATCTATAAGGATAGATCAAAACGCTTAATAGTACTTTCAAATGAATACATACCGTGACAAGATTTTGAAGGAGTTCAAAATAGATCAGCAAAGAAGGAGTTCTTGGCTGTGTTATAAGGTGTGAGTATTGAGTAAGACTCAAGACCTGACCACGGCAGAAGAGAGAGAAAGGACGAAGGTTGTCCCCTATGCTTCAGACGTAGGCTCTATAGTATGCTATGCTGTGTACCGCACCGGAAGTGTGCCTTGCCATGAGTCAGTCAAGGGATACAAGAGTGATCCAGGAATGGATCACAGAACAGTGGTCAAACTTATCCTTAGTAACTAGTGGACTAAGGAATTTTCTCGATTATGGAGGTGGTAAAAGAGTTCGTCGTAAAGGGTTACGCCGATGCAAACTTTGACACTGATCCGGATTATTCTGAGTAGTAAACCGGATTCGTATAGTAGAACAGTTATTGGAATAGCTCCAAATAGAGCATGGTAGCTGCATCTAGGAGATGACATAGAGATTTGCAAAGCACACATGGATCTGAAAGGTTCAGATCCGTTGACTAATAACCTCTCTCACAAGCGAGATATGATCAAACCCCATGGGTGTCGATTCATTACAATCACATAGTGATGTGAACTAGATTATTGACTCTAGTGCAAGTGGGAGACTGTTGGAAATATGCCCTAGAGGCAATAATAAAATGGTTATTATTGTATTTCCTTGTTCATGATAATTGTCTATTATTCATGCTATAATTGTATTGACCGGAAACCGCAATACATGTGTGAATACATAGACCACAACATGTCCCTAGTGAGCTTCTAGTTGACTAGCTCGTTGATCAACAGATGGTCATGGTTTCCTGACCATGGACATGGGATGTCATTGATAACGGGATCACATCATTAGGAGAATGATGTGATGGGCAAGACCCAATCCTAAGCCTAGCACAAGATCGTGTAGTTCGTATGCTAAAGCTTTTCTAAATGTGAAGTATCTTTTCATTAGACCATGAGATTGTGCAACTCCTGGATACCGTAGGAATGCTTTGGGTGTACCAAACGTCACAACGTAACTGGGTGGCTATAAAGGTGCACTACGGGTATCTCCAAAAGTGTCTGTTGGGTTGGCATGAATCGAGACTGGGATTTGTCACTCCGTGTGACGGAGAGGTATCTCTGGGCCCACTCGGTAGGACATCATCATAATGTGCACAATGTGATCAAGGAGTTGATCACGGGAAGATGTGTTACGGAATGAGTAAAGAGACTTGCCGGTAACGAGATTGAACAAGGTATCAGCATACCGATGATCGAATCTCGGGCAAGTACTATACCGGTAGACAAAGGGAATTGTATACGTGATTGATTGAATCCTTGACATCGTGGTTCATCCGATGAGATCATCGTGGAACATGTGGGAGCCAACATGGGTATCCAGATCCCGCTGTTGGTTATTGGCCGGAGAGTTGTCTCGGTCATGTCTGCATGGTTCCCGAACCCGTAGGGTCTACACACTTAAGGTTCGATGACGCTAGGGTAATAGGGAAGGTAGTACGCGGTTACCGAATGTTGTTCGGAGTCCCGGATGAGATCACAGATGTCACGAGGAGTCCCGGAATGGTCCGGAGGTGAAGATTGATATATTGGACGAAGGGTTTTGGAGTCCGGAAGTGTTCCGGAGGTACCGGGTGATGACCAACATGACCGAAAGGTGTTTCGGGAGCCCCGACAAGTGTTGGGGGGCTTCATGGGCCAAGGGTAAGGGGCAAACCAGCCCACTAAGGGGCTGTGCGCCCCCCTCACCTATTCCCACGTGACCAGGGGGTTTGGGGCGCCCCATCTAGGGTTCCCACCTCCTGGCTTGGGGGCCAAGTCACCCAAAGGAGAGATCCCATCTGCCCTGGCTGCCCCCCCCCCCTAGGGGAAACCCTAGGGCGCCTCCCCCTCTCCCTTCCCCCTATATATAGTGGAGGTTTTGGGGCTGCCGAACACATGAGTCTCTCTCTCCCAAGGCGCAGCCCTACCTCTCTCCCTCCTCGTCTCTCGTAGTGCTTGGCGAAGCCCTGCCGGAGTACCGCGCTCCTCCACCACCACCACGCCGTCTTGCTGCTGTTTGATGGAGTCTTCCCCAACCTCTCCCTCTCTATTTGCTGGATCAAGGCATGGGAGACGTCACCGGGCTGCACGTGTGTTGAACGCGGAGGCGCGTTGTTCGGCGCTTAGATCGGAATCGACTGCGATCTGAATCGCCACGAGTACGACTACCTCATCCGCGTTCTTGCAACGCTTCCGCTTAGCGATCTACAAGGGTATGTAGATGCACTCCCCTCTCTCTAGTTGCTAGTCTCTCCATAGATAGATCTTGGTGATGCGTAGAAAATTTTGAATTTCTGCTACGTTCCCCAACATATACAACTCTTCTTCCAGAAATCCATTCAGGAATGCAGTTTTGACATCCATTTTCCATATTTCATAATCATAAAATGCGGCAATCGCTAACATGATTCGGACAGACTTAAGCATCGCTACGGGTGAGAAAGTCCCATCGTAGTCAACCCCTTGAACTTGTCGAAAACCTTTTGCAACAAGTCAAGCTTTGTAGACAGTTACATTACCATCAGCGCCAATCTTCTTCTTGAAAATCCATTTATTCTCGATGGCTTGCCGATCATCGGGCAAGTCAACCAAAGTCCATACTTTGTTCTCATACATGGATCCCATCTCAGATTTCATGGCCTCAAGCCATTTTGCGGAATCTGGGCTCATCATCGCTTCCTCAGAGTTCGTAGGTTCGTTATGGTCAAGTAACATGACTTCCAGAATAGGATTACCGTACCACTCTGGTGCAGATCTTACTCTGGTTGACCTACGAGGTTCGGTAGTAACTTGATCTGAAGTTTCATGATCATTATCATTAGCTTCCTCACTGATTGGTGTAGTTCTCACAGGAACGGTTTCTTGTGATGAACTACTTTCCAACAAGGGAGTAGGTACAGTTACCTCATCAAGTTCTACTTTCCTCCCACTCACTTCTTTCGAGAGAAACTCCTTCTCTAGAAAGGATCTGAATTTAGCAACAAAAATCTTGCCCTCAGATCTGTGATAGAAGGTGTACCCAATAGTTTCTTTTGGGTATCCTATGAAGACACATTTCTCCGATTTGGGTTCGAGCTTATCTGGTTGAAGTTTCTTCACATAAGCATCGCAACCCCAAACTTTAAGAAACGACAACTTTGGTTTCTTGCCAAACCACAGTTCATAAGGCGTCGTCTCAACGGATTTTGATGGTGCCCTATTTAACGTGAATGCGGCCGTCTCTAAAGCATAACCCCAAAACGATAGCGGTAAATCAGTAAGAGACATCATAGATCGCACCATATCTAGTAAAGTACAATTACGACGTTCGGACACACCATTTCGTTGTGGTGTTCCGGGTGGCATGAGTTGTGAAATTATTCTGCATTGTTTCAAATGTAAACCAAACTCGTAACTCAAATATTCTCCTCCACGATCAGATCGTAGAATTTTTATTTTCTTGTTACGATGATTTTCCACTTCACTCTGAAATTCTTTGAACTTTTCAAATGTTTCAGACTTGTGTTTCATCAAGTAGATATACCCATATCTGCTCAAATCATCTGTGAAGGTGAGAAAATAACGATACCCGCCGCGAGCCTCAATATTCATTGGACCACACACATCGGTATGTATGATTTCCAATAAATCAGTTGCTCGCTCCATAGTTCCGGAGAACGGCGTTTTAGTCATCTTGTCCATGAGGCACGGTTCGCAATTACCAAGTGATTCATAATCAAGTGATTCCAGAAGTCCATCAGTATGGAGTTTCTTTATGCGCTTTATACCAATATGACCCAAATGGCAGTGCCACAAATAAGTTCCACTATCATTATCAACTCTGCATCTTTTGGCTTCAACATTATGAATATGTGTATCACTACTATCGAGATTTAATATAGACCCCTCTTCAAGGGTGCATGACCATAAAAGATATTACTCATATAAATAGAACAACCATTATTCTCTGATTTAAATAAATAACCATCTCGCATCAAACAAGATCCAAATATAATGTTCATGCTCAACGCTGGCACCAAATAACAATTATTCAGGTCTAAAACTAATCCCGAAGGTAGATGTAGAGGTAGTGTGCCGACCGCGATCACATCGACTTTGGAACCATTTCCCACGCGCATCGTCACCTCGTCCTTAGCCAATCTTCGCTTAATCCGTAGTCCCTGTTTCGAGTTGCAAATATTAGCAACAGAACCAGTATCAAATACCCAGGTGCTACTGCGAGCATTAGTAAGGTACACATCAATAACATGTATATCACATATACCTTTGTTCACCTTGCCATCCTTCTTATCCGCCAAATACTTGGGGCAGTTCCACTTCCAGTGACCAGTTTGCTTGCAGTAGAAGCACTTAGTTTCAGGCTTAGGTCCAGATTTGGGTTTCTTCTCTTGAGTAGCAACTTGTTTGCTGTTCTTCTTGAAGTTCCCCTTCTTCTTCCCTTTACCCTTTTTCTTGAAACTAGTGGTCTTATTGACCATCAACACTTGATGCTCCTTCTTGATTTCTACCTCCACAACTTTTAGTATTGCGAAGAGCTCGGGAATTGTCTTGTTCATCCCTTGCATACTATAGTTCATCACAAAGCTCTTGTAGCTTGGTGGTAGTGATTGGAGAATTCTGTCAATGACGCAATCATCCGAAAGATTAACTCCCAATTGAATGAAGTGATTGTTATACCCAGACATTCTGAGTATATGCTCACTAACAGAACTATTCTCCTCCATCTTGCAGCTGTAGAATTTATTGGAGACTTCATATCTCTCAATCCGGGCATTTGCTTGAAATATTAACTTCAACTTCTGGAACATCTCATATGCTCCATGACGTTCAAAACGTCATTGACGTCCCGGTTCTAAGCCGTAAAGCATGGCACACTGAACTATCGAGTAGTCATCAGCTTTGCTCTGCCAAACGTTCACAACGTATGCAGTTGCATCTGCAGCAGGCCTGGAACCTAGCGGTGCTTCCAGGACGTAGTTCTTCTATGCAGAAATGAGGATAATCCTGAAGTTACGAACCCAGTCCGTGTAATTGTTACCATCATCTTTCAACTTAGCTTTCTCAAGGAACGCATTAAAATTCAACGGAACAACAGCACGAGCCATCTATCTACAACAAACATAAACATGCAAAATACTATCAGGTACTAAGTTCATGATAAATTTAAGTTCAATTAATCATATTACTAAAGAACTCCCACTTAGACAGACATCTCTCTAGTCATCTAAGTGATCATGTGATCCAAATCAACTAAATCATGTCCGATCATCACGTGAGATGGAGTAGTTTTCAATGGTGAACATCGCTATGTTGATCATATCTACTATATGATTCACGTTCGACCTTTCGGTCTCCGTGTTCCAAGGCCATATCTGTATATGCTAGGCTCGTCAAGTTTAACCTGAGTATTCCGCGTGTGCAACTGTTTTGCACCTGTTGTATTTGAACGTAGAGCCTATCACACCCGATCATCACGTGGTGTCTCAGCACGAAGAACTTTCGCAACGGTGCATACTCAGGGAGAACACTTCTTGATAATTAGTGAGAGATCATCTTAAAATGCTACCGTCAATCAAAGCAAGATAAGATGGATAAAGGATAAACATCACATGCAATCAATATAAGTGATATGATATGGCCATCATCATCTTGTGCTTGTGATCTCCATCTCCAAAGCACCGTCGTGATCACCATCGTCACCGGTGCGACACCTTGATCTCCATCGTAGCATCGTTGTCGTTTCGCCATCTATTGCTTCTACGACTATCGCTACCGCTTAGTGATAAAGTAAAGCAATTACAGGGCGCTTGCATTTCATACAATAAAGCGACAACCATATGGCTCCTGCCAGTTGCCGATAACTCGGTTACAAAACATGATCATCTCATACAATAAAATATAGCATCACGTCTTGACCATATCACATCACAACATGCCCTGCCAAAACAAGTTAGACGTCCTCTACTTTGTTGTTGCAAATTTTACGTGGCTGCTACGGGCTGAGCAAGAACCATTCTTACCTACGCATCAAAACCACAACGATAGTTCGTCAAGTTAGTGTTGTTTTAACCTTCGCAAGGACCGGGCGTAGCCACACTCAGTTCAACTAAAGTTGGAGAAACTGACACCCGCCAGCCACCTGTGTGCAAAGCACGTCGGTAGAACCAGTCTCACATAAGCGTACGCGTAATGTCGGTCCGGGCCGCTTCATCCAACAATACCGCCGAACCAAAGTATGACATGCTGGTTAGCAGTATGACTTGTATTGCCCACAACTCACTTGTGTTCTGCTCGTGCATATAACATCAACGCATCAAACCTAGGCTCGGATGCCACTGTTGGGGAACGTAGTAATTTTAAAAAAAATCCTACGCACACGCAAGATCATGGTGATGCATAGCAACGAGAGGGGAGAGTGTGTCCACGTACCCTCGTAGACCAAAAGCGGAAGCGTTAGAACAACGCGGTTGATGTAGTCGTACGTCTTCACGGCCCGACCGATCAAGCACCGAAACTACAGCACCTCCGTGTTCTAGCACACGTTCAGCTCGATGATGTCCCTCGAACTCCGATCCAGCCGAGTGTCGAGGGAGAGTTCCGTCAGCACGACGGCGTGGTGACGATCTTGATGTTCTACCGCCGCAGGGCTTCGCCTAAGCACCGCTACAATATTATCGAGGAGGACTATGGTGGAGGGGGGCACCGCACACGGCTAAGAGATCAATGATCAATTGTTGTGTCTAGAGGTGCCCCCTGCCCCCGTATATAAAGGAGCAAGGGGGAGGGGGTGGCCGGCCAGGAGGGGGCGCGCCAAGGGGAGTCCTACTCCCATCGGGAGTAGGACTCCCTCCTTTCCTTGTCCAAGTAGGAGAGGGGGAATGAAGGGAGAGAGGGGAGGAAGGAAAGGGGGGGCGCCGCCCCCCTCCTTGTCCAATTCGGACTAAAGGGGAGGGGGGCGCGCGGCCTGCCCTGGCTGCCCCTCTTCTTCTCCACTTTGGGCCCAAGTGGCCCATTAACCCCCCGGGGGGTTCCGGTAACCCCCCGGTTCTCCGGTATATATCCGATAACCTCCAAAACTCATTCCGGTGTCCGAATATAGTCGTCCAATATACCAATCTTAACGTCTCGACCATTTCGAGACTCCTCGTCATGTCCTTGATCACATCCGGAACTCCGAACAATCTTCGGTACATCAAAACTCATAAACTCATAATATAACTGTCATCGAAACCTTAAGCGTGCAGACCCTATGGGTTCGAGAACAATGTAGACATGACCGAGAGCTGTTTCCGGTCAATAACCAATAGCGGAACCTGGATGCTCATATTGGCTCCTACATATTCTGCGAAGATCTTTATCGGTCAAACCGCATAACAACATACGTTGTTCCCTTTGTCATCGGTATGTTACTTGCCCGAGATTTGATCGTCGGTATCTCAATACCTAGTTCAATCTCGTTACCGGCAAGTCTCTTTACTCGTTACGTAATGCATCATTTCGTAACTAACTTATTAGCTACATTGCTTGCAAGGCTTATAGTGATGTGCATTACCGAGAGGGCCCCAGAGATACCTCTCCGATAATCGAAGTGACAAATCCTAATCTCGAAATACGCCAACCCAACATGTACCTTCGGAGACACCTGTAGAGCTCCTTTATAATCACCTAGTTACGTTGTGACGTTTGGTAGCACACAAAGTGTTCCTCCGGTAAACGGGAGTTGCATAATCTCATAGTTGTATGAACATGTATAAGTCATGAAGAAAGCAATAGCAACATACTAAACGATCAAGTGCTAAGCTAATGGAATGGGTCAAGTCAATCACATCATTCACTCAATGATGTGATCCCATTAATCAAATGGCAACTCTTTTGTCCATGGCTAGGAAACATAACCATCTTTGATAAACGAGCTAGTCAAGTAGAGGCATACTAGTGACACTCAGTTTGTCTATGTATTCACACATGTATCATGTTTCCGGCTAATACAATTCTAGCATGAATAATAAACATTTATCATGATATGAGGAAATAAATAATAACTTTATTATTGCCTCTAGGGCATATTTCCTTCTGGACGCGCGTCGGCGACGCCTTCACTGTGCCACCCGTGAGGCATCAATGGAGGCTGACCGGCGCGGCACCCTTGGCATTGATTCCAGCGGGAACCGACGCGATGAGGGTGACAAAGCGGCGTCTCGCTGACTCGGCAGGCCCATCCTCGTTCGCGCCAAAATCGCATTCCCCGGAGCCCCCAGGTGCTCCCCAGCGCGCCGGGTTCGTCTTGGGTCCGTCGGCGCTCATTTCGGCCCAAACCAGCGAAAAACGGGCTCCTGGGGGCGCGACTGGGCCGTTTTTTGGGCGCCGGCGCGAAGAAATTGCCTGGGAGGCCGTGTTGGGGGGGCTCGACTGGAGATGCTCTAACTATCAGGCGCTACAAATCTTACCCCCCCCCCCCCTCTCAAAAGGAAAAAAATACAGATCTCAAACATTGATTTGAAATTTCAAATGTCATTTCTTTCTGATTGTTTTTTTTTGGAAAAGGAGGTTAAGACCCCCGATCTCTGCATCAATTGATGCATACGGCCATCTTTATTTATTATTCAACAAAGGTCTAACAAGAACATACATCAAGCCACTCGAAGCCACCACTAACACCTACAAAACTTGATAATGTGGAGTGCTCTCACTTCCCATATCTAAATCCGGTGTCGTCGCCGATCCATCCACATAACGTATGGGAACCAACAGCCGGTGCAGCAGACCTAAAACGTACACCACATGCATACGTTCTAGATGCCGCCATCTTCATCAGACCGCTGACCCATCTTCAGGAGAGTGATCTGCATCATCCTTGCCAGTCCGTCCATACCTCGACGCCACCATGGCGCCCAACGGTGCCGCCACCCTCGCTCGTCCATCCAGACGCGAAGATTCTGGAAGATCAGTTGTGTGTAGCACCTGCTGACCAGGCATGACACAATGTAGCACATGTCGGCCAGACATGACTTGACATCTCCACCGAAAGCTTCGTGCAAGACGAAGCCGCTCCACCTCCTACCTCCGACTTCCAGTGCTGCTCCAGAAACGATGCTCCCAGGAGAGAAAACGACACCGAAGTACCGCCACCGTCCGATCTGAAAGACTAGGCCATAGGGTCTCTGTCGGAGTAGCACGAGTAGGTCGACAGTAGTTACACGACGATGCCTTCATCAAGGTAACGACACAGAATGCCGCCATCGGCTCGGTTTTCATTGGCAACTATGTCTTCCCGACTCACAGCCGAAGCTAGATGACGGATCTCGAGATCTACCCATCCAGCATCAGGCCGACCACCTCTAGCGAAGGAGATGGCCACCACCACCGGTCCTACTGATACGTCTCCAACGTATCTATAATTTTGATTGTTCCATGCTATTATATTACCTGTTTTGAATGATTATGGGCTTTATTATACACTTTTATATTACTTTTGGGACTAACCTATTAACCGGAGGCCCAACCCATATTGCTGTTTTATTGCCTGTTTCAGTATTTTGAAGAAAAGGAATATCAAACGGAGTCCAAATGGAATGAAACCTTCGGCATCGTGATTTTTTGGAAGAATATCATCCTGGAGGCTTGGAGATCAAGTCAGAAGATCCTCGAGGAGCCCAAGAGATAGGGGGGCGCCCCCCCTACAGGGCGCGACCCCCTATCTCGTGGGCCCCTCGAGCACCTCCCGACCGACTTCTTTCGCCTATATAAGCCTACGTACCCTAAAAACATCAAAAATCAAGATAGATCGGGAGTTCCGCCGCCGCAAGCCTCTGTAGCCACCAAAAACCTCTCGGGAGCCCTTCCCGGCACCCTGCCGGAGGGGGGATCCTTCACCGGTGGCCATCTTCATCATCCCGGCGCTATCCATGACGAGGAGGGAGTAGTTCACCCTCGGGGCTGAGGGTATGTACCAGTAGTTATGTGTTTGATCTCTCTCTCTCGTGTTCTATCTCGTGTTCCCTCTATGGCACGATCTTGATGTATCCCGAGCTTTGCTATTGTAGTTGGATCTTATGATATTTCTCCCCCCTACTCTCTTGTGATGAATTGAGTTTTCCCCTTTGAAGTTATCTTATCGGATTGAGTCTTTTATGAGAACACTTGATGTATGTCTTGCCGTGCTTATCTATGGTGACAATGAGATATCATGTGCCTCTTGATGCATGTTTTGGTGACCAACTTGCGGATTCCGCCCATGAACCTATGCATAGGGGTTGGCACACATTCTTGACTCTCCGGTAGAAACTTTGGGGCACTCTTTGAAGAACTTTGTGTTGGTTGAATAGATGAATCTGAGATTGTGTGATGCATATCGTATAATCATGCCCACAGATACTTGAGGTGACAATGGAGTATCTAGGTGACATTAGGGTTTTGGTTGATTTGTGTCTTAAGGTGTTATTCTAGTACGAACTCTTAAATAGATTGATCTGAAAGAATAACTTTGAGGTGGTTTCGTACCCTACCATAATCTCTTTGTTTGTTCTCTGCTATTAGTGTCTTTGGAGTGACTCTTTTTTGCATGTTGAGGGATTGTTATATGATCTATCTATGTTATTATTTTTGAGAGAACTTGCACTAGTGAAAGTATGAACCCTAGGCCTTGTTTCCTATCATTGCAATACCGTTTACGCTCACTTTTATCGCTTGCTACCTTGCTGTTTTTATAATTTCAGATTACAATTACCTTTATCTGCTATCTATTTTGCACTTGTATCACTATCTCTTTGCCGAACTAGTGCATCCATACAATTTACCATTGTATTGGGTGTGTTGGGGACACAAGAGACTCTTTGTTATTTGGTTGCAGGGTTGTTTGAGAGAGACCATCTTCATCCTACACCTCCTACGGATTGATAAACCTTAGGTCATCCACTTGAGGGAAATTTGCTACTGTCCTACAAACCTGTGCACTTGCAGGCCCAACAACGTCTACAAGAAGAAGGTTGTGTAGTAGACATCACCTACCAACTAGACTCGCAGCCATGGACTTCATACCGGTCAACCGCCCTGCAACCAAGCATTAGACATCCAACCACTACTAGGAGAAAGCCTACTAGTAGCGCTTGAAATACCTATAGTAGTAGCGCTGGGTCCAGCACTACTGCTAACGCGCTACAGCTAAGTTATAGCAGTAGCGCTGCCCTAACGAGCGGTACTTGTAAGTATGGTTAGCAGTAGCACTGTTTGTAGCGCTTGCACAAAGCAAGCGCTTCTGCTAGATGCTTTCCAGCGCTACTGCTAGTATTCCTGCTTTCTTGGATTTATAACCCCTCTATGTATTTGTGATGTATTCGTACAGGCTCTATACAGTAGTTTCGTCAGATCATTCTAAACATACACTATTCTCATCATATCATAGACATACAGTAGTCTCGTCATACCATCATCATCATCAACATCATCATCATTCAAGACAAATATCATCACATCTCAAAAATATCGATACACAAGTCATGTCATGTCTTGAATAAGTGCAACTGCATGGTCATGGCACACACACACACACACAAGTTTCATCATCTCTATCTAAACCATGATGTAGAAGAGAAGAGCGATCAGCATGAGCAAGAGTGCGACTATGCAGTACTTGAGGCACCGGCGGTCCCGCCCCCGCTCATACAGGAGCATCCACCTCAAGTAAATACTTTTTGCTTCGGCTCTGCTGTCGAACCCTCTGTGTCTCACACCCGGGTACTTGTCCACCTGGGCCTGAGCGTCTGGCCAGTGGTCGTAGACTCCTGGAACCCTCCCAACGAACACGGCGTAGCAGTCCTTCGCCATCTCTGATCTATGTACCTGCATCGTCAGTTGATGAATTGAACGATAATATGCAACATAATGTACTTTAAGAAAACAAAGAGGCATAATTAGCAAAATACAAGCAACCTATAGTAAACATAAATGACAAAGTTCCGCATACCCAAACTAATTAACTATAGCTATCTATGCTAGTTCAGGACCACGGTTTAGTTATATCACACATAGTTTCGCCGTGCATAAATTCAAAGTTTTGCGATAGAAAGACAGTAGTGACACATTGTCATCGAAGTTGATGTTGGACAAGGAAGACAACATAATGGGTTATGTATTCTTATATCCGAATAGAAGTTATATTGTCATGGATCCTCTAACATGTTGAGCTTGCCTTTCTCTCTTATGCTAGCCAAATTCTTTGCACCAAGTAGAGATACTACTCGTGCATCCAAACATTCCTAAACTCAGTTTTGCCATGAGAGTCCACCATACCTACCTATGGATTGAGTAAGATCCTTCAAGTAAGTTGTCATCGATGCAAGCAATAAAAATTGCTCTCTAAATATGTATGATTTATTAGTGTGAAGAAAAAAAGCTTTATACAAACTTGTGATATCGAAGAAATAAAAGCAACAGACTGCATAATAAAGTTCTTTATCACAAGCGGTAATATAAAGTGACGTTCTTTTGCATTAAGATTTTGTGCATCCAACCATAAAAGCGCATGCCAACCTCTGCAAAGGGCATAGATTTTGTGCCAAGCTAGGGTTTAGCCATTATAATCTCGAGGTATATCAATTCTTGTAACCCCTATACTCATCGAATATAATCAAGCAGGAGTAGGGTTTTACCTCCATTAAGAGGGCCCGAACCTAGGTAAAACACTGTGTCCTTTCGATCATAGTTACCATCGATCCTCAGACATACAGCTTGGGCCCCCCTACCCGAGATCTGCCGATTTTGACACCGACAATCATCACTCGCCCTACCTATCTTTGTTGGTTGTTCATGCCCTGTCTATTCTCTTGGATGATGCTACAACCAAGGACTGCTTCAAGAGTTCAAAATTTGTAGCCAAGCGCATGGGTTTCTCATTTATTTTGTTTGCAAATGACCTTTCATTATTTTTCAAAGACCCTCTTGCACTAGTAGAAAAAGGGCCTAATGTGAAGCACATTAGTCCCAGTTTCTAACAAAACCAGCACCAATGTGATCATTAGTACCGGTCCCAACGGCTAGGGGGCGGAGATCATTAGTACCGGTTCATGGCGAACCTTTAGTATCGGTTCGTGCCACGAACCGGTACTAAAGAGGCTGTTGCAGGATGTGGTCAGGCTGGGGCCCCACCAGTACCTTTAGTACCCGTTCATGCCAGAAACCGGTACTATAGGTTTCTAGTTGATTCATTCTGCAACGGTTTTTTAGTCCCACCTCGCTCCACTAACAGAGTTTTTACCACCTTAAATATGTTACTTCTCAAACTATCACAACCACTTGGTCTTCATTGAACTCTATGTGTAGAATTTACGGCCACAGTATGAGTCTTCTCCGGTTTCTAAACCGGTGAGGACTCATATTGACAATTCAGATTGTACACAAAAAGATCATTGATGATCAATGTATTTTTTATGTATTTCTCTATAGCAGTAGCGCGTTTTGGCTGAAAGGCGGTACTAATCAATGTATTTTTATGTATATTTTTACATATGTTTACAGAATTTTAATAACTTAATACAACTTCAGACTTTTTTGAATCCAGATGCACAATTCAAATCCACGTCATCAACTTGCAACCCTTTCTGACATAATTTGCTCTTTTCGATGCATTTACTGATTTGTTTCGAGAGCTAAATGACAGTGAAATTTAAAAGCACTACAACATGAGCTCTGAAAAGGTTGAATCTTGGCAAGCAATTTCACCCGCATAGCATGGGCAAAAAATAGAGAGGGTTACGGCAAAAACTGGATGCACTTTGTGTACAAACTGGACAATCTCTTTCGAAGTATCAGGGTTTCGGACGAAAAGTCATCTGTTACACCGGCTATTCAATATTTTAATAACTTACTACAACTCCGGACTTTTTTTGGGTTCAGATGCACAATTCAAATTCAGGTCATCAACTTTCGATAAAGATCTGACATAATTTGCTATTTTCAATGCATTTACTGATTTGTTTTGAGAGCTAAATGACCGTGAAATTGAAAAGCACTACCAAATGAACTCTGAAAAGGTTGAAACTTGGCAAGGTATCATCATTTCACCCGCATAGCATGTGCAAAAAAGCAGAGAGGGTTATGGCAAAAGTTGGATGCACTTCGTGTACAAACTGGATAATCTCTTTCGAAGTATTAGGGTTTCGGACGAAACTCATCTGTTACACCGGCTATTCAATATTTTAATAACTTACTACAACTCCGGACTATTTTTGTGTTTAGATGCACAATTCAAATCCATGTCATCAACTTTCAACCCTTTCTGACATAATTTGCTATTTTCGATGTATTTACTGATTTATTTTGAGAGCTAAATGACCGTGAAATTGAAAAGCACTATAAAATAAACTCTAAAAAGGTTGAAACTCGGCAAGGTATCATCATTTCACCCGCATAGCATGTGAAAAAAAGTAGAGAGGGTTGCGACAAAAACTGGATGCACTTCGAGTACAAACTGGACAACCTCTTTCGAAGTATATCAGGGTTTCGGACGAAAACTCATCTGTTATACTGGCTATTCAATATTTTAATAACATATTACAACTCTGGACTTTTTTGCGTTCAGATGCACAATTCAAATTGACGTCGTCAACTTTCAACCCTTTCTGACATAATTTGCTATTTTTGATGCATTTACTAATTTGTTTTGAGAGCTAAACCACCGTGAAATTGAAAAGCACTACAAAATGTACCCTGAAAAGGTTGAAACTTGGCAAGGTATCATCATTTCACCCGCGTGCAAAAAAGTAGAGAGGGTTACGGCAAAAACTGGATGCACTTCATGTACAAACTGGACAATCTCTTTCGAAGTATCAGGTTTTCGGACGAAAACTCATTTGTTACACTGGCTATTAAATATTTTAATAACATATTACAACTCTAGACTTTTTTTGCGTTCAAATGCACAATTCAAATTCACGTCATCAACTTTCAACCCGTTCTGACATAATTTGCTATTTTAGATGCATTTACTGATTTTTTTTTAGAGCTAAATGACCGTGAAAGTGAAAAGCACTACAAAATGAACTAAAAAATCACTACAAATTTGAATATAATGATAAAACACACTAATATTAAACATAAGAAACTCTAAATACAGCAAAAAAACTAGTCAGAAATAAATAGAAGAAAATATATAAACCACAAAAGAAAGAAAAACTATATGAAAAAAAATTATTTTCGCGTTGCCTAGTGGGCCTGCTCGGCCTTGGGCGTGCTTATGCAGGCCCATAAGGCCCAGCAGGCTCACAGGGCAGCACGACAAAGTTAGGCCCAGAGGCCTACATTAGATAGGAGCTCGAAGAAGCAGCCGCGACTGGGTTTATAAACCAGTGTGGCTGCCCTTTGCTCTGCGAGGTGGAACTAAACATTGTGCACCACAGAACGGGAGCACAACCCCTTCAGTACCGGTTCGTGGCTCCAACCGGTACTAAAGGGTAGGTCTTTAGTACCGGGTGGAGCCACGAACCGGTACTAAAGGGGGTCGCTTCCCGCCGCTTGGCCTGGCCAAATTTGACCTTTAGTACCTGTTCCTGTCTCCAACCGGTACTAAAGGCCTCCCCTATATAAGCAGCACTTACGAAAATTTCAGTTATCATCTTCATCTGTTCGTCACGCCCGTCCCCGCGCGAGCCGCCAATGTCACCGCCCTCGTCGCCGTCATCGCGCCCCGTTCGTGCGCCCCCCCGTCCGCGCGCCGCCCCCATCGCCGCCGTCGCCGCCCTCGTCGCTGTTGTCGCCGCCCCCGGCCCCGTCGCCACCCCTACGCCGCCGCCATCGCCGCCCCCGTCGCGTGCGTCTCATCGGCGCCCCGGCCCGTCCCTGTCGCCTTGCATCGCCGGTGGTCTCCCCGTTGTAAGACCGATCGACCGCGCGCCCCGGACGGCCCCGTGCCGCTTGCCAGCGGCCTCTGTGCACATGCACACATGCACACACACAAACACACACACACACAAATGTTTAATGTCAAAATGTTAGATTATATAAATGTTAGATTATATATGAATTAGATAATGTTAGATGAGTTAGTTTTTTTATACTTTTAGTTATAGATGAATTTATATTAATGTTAGGTGAATTAGATATATATTAAATTTAGGTATATGAGATTTGATCATCTAATTAAAAATTTAGTATATAGAACTAGCTACTTTATTTTTAGTAAGAAAATTAATAGAACTAGTTTAATTGAATTAGTTGAATTAGTTGAACTAGTTATTTGAATTAGTTGAATTAGGAGCTACTTTATTTAGGTATATTTTTAGTAAGTGCTTAGTTGAATTAATTAGTTGAACTAGCTAGTTGAATTAATAGAATTAGTTTAATTAGTTGAATTAATATAACTAATAAGTGTTTAATGTTTCACCTATGAACATAGGAAATGTCGTCTGACGACGAAAACAATTTCATTATGTGCGAAAACTGCAAAGACCAACGCGGCCTGTGCGACAAAAATTTCCTAGTTGATGATAGGCGCTTCAGCATTAAGCTCGATGAGACCTTCGAAGTGGATACAGAAAGTCACAATGACAAGTCTTTTGTCGTAATTAAGCATGACTTATATATGCTTCATTTTCTTAAACTTATTATTTTAAATTTTCACTATTCTACTAGCGTATCCCCTGCATGCAAGAATTTTTTTCTTGGATAAGATAGGTTTCAGTCCTAACAAAACTATGGAGGTAAAGGGAGTTTACTTGATGACCGAGCATGGTTATAACTTCAACGTCAAATTATACAATCAAGACACGTACACTCATTTTGAATGCAAAACTTGGCAAGCACTATGCAAGGCTTATGCATTTCAGCCTGATATGTTTATAACCTTTGATATTCGTCCCGAAGATGATATTGAAGGTAATAGAGACATTTGGGTCAATGTGCAGACGCCTCCAGTTCTACCACTATGTGAGTTTTGTAACCATATTTATATCTTCGATATTGTTTTCTCAAAAATAGTTGACAACTAATTTCTATTGACGGCTTATTTCCATTCAAGCAAACATGTCCAGCGCTTGGTAGACAGGACTGTCCACTATCCCGGGGCTGAACTAAACTGCGATGAGATAAGTCATTATGTTTCATGGCTTGAGGATCTTGATGCTGTCAAGAGAAATTATTTTTCTGAATTTGAAAATCTTAGTACTCAAAACGTGTGACCAATAGTGATCGTATTGAACTACGGTCACATCTATTTAGGAAAGATGGTAAGATTTTTACTATTTTTCCTCAGTGCATCTTTTGCATACATTATTTTTTAAGCTAAACTTCATTGCTAATTATGTTACTATACGATGTTCTCCAACAGGAACTCCCGATGAATGTTGTGCCTCAGTGGATCGAGACTAAAGGTTGCATGAGAATGGTTAGCTTACGGCGAAGACATCCTACAATGCACTTTAGTGCATTCAGGATTTCTAATAGCGAGGAATGCTTAATAGTGAAAGACTAGAGCAAAATTGTCCATGATCACAGAGAAGTACTAGGGGGCAGCAATCAGAAGCGCAGCCCATGATTAGGAGACAGGTTCATCTGCATGCTCCAATATGATGAATCAGGAGAGCTATACATGTTCTATGCTATTTTACCTGAGAGAGAGCAGCATGAGTGGTTAGCATGCTCTTACACTAGTAGAAGAACCCCCATTCATCTCGGTTCGTGAGGTCCATTTGTCCCGATTCACGAACCGGTACTAAAGGGTCATCACTAAAGCCCTGCCCCTTTAGTCCCAGTTCGCCCAGGAACCGGGACAGATGAGGCTCCACGTGGCCGCTTCCGCTTGCCCGGGCAGGGGGGCCTTTTGTCCCGGTTGATGCCACCAACCGGGACCAAAAGGCTTCCACGTGTCAGCATTTTAGGGGCTGGGTTTTTTGGTTTTTTTCTGAAGGGGGGGGGGTGGGTTGGGGGGTTTTGTAGGGTTAATTTAGGGGTTTCATATATTGTGTTAGCTAGCTAACAGAGAGAACTGTCCTCTCTTATCTCCGTGCTTGGTCGACGCTACGTATAGAGAGGACTTGACACGGTACCTAGCTAGTAAGCAAATGAAGAAAACTATTAAGTACGGAAGATCATCATGAACATATACAGAGAGAAGTGATCGACCTCTCCTTCTCTCCGAGAGATTGGTCGAACAACAAGTTTTCGTATATCTTACCGACAGTATTGGCTACATATATATATACAATGGTAAGATCTTTTACAATACCCTAACATATGAACTCAACTTCCACATGCATGGTGGTATTTTCCGGCTTTATTGATGACGTGGTCAAGAAAGAATCCAGCCAATTCCTCTTGAATTGCTCGCATGCGATCTTGTGGTAGGAGTTCATTCCGCATCTGCCACGTCTAATTTGAATAAGGGGGTCAATACATATATGTGAATGAAACTCAACAGAAATGATGGTAATAAAATAAACTTGTGAATATTTTTGCTTACACACTTCATATTGTCTTTTAGAGTAGCCCCGCCTATTCTTGGCCGTCGCGTTGTAGATGAACTCGCAGACGTAGTATCCACAGTAATTATTCCCGGGTTCCTGCCACAAGCACTTTACGAGAAATAGAGGTCAATCAAACTGATAATGAAGCATTATAAATGGCATTGATGAAAGTAGCTAGAATCAATGGGAGATGCTGATACGTCTCCGTCGTATCTACTTTTCCAAACACTTTTGCCCTTGTTTTGGACTCTAACTTGTATGATTTGAACAGAACTAACCCGGACTGACGCTGTTTTCAGCAGAATTGCCATGGTGTTGTTTTTGTGTAGAAAATAAAGATTCTCGGAATGTCCTGAAACTCCACGGAACACCTTAGAAAAAGTAAAGAAAAATCCTCGCAAAAGATGAAGACCAGGGGGCCCACACCCTGTCCACGAGGGTGGGGGCGCCCCCCTGGGCGTGCCCCCTACCTCGTGGGCCCCTGGTGGCCCTCCGACGCCAACTCCAACTCCATATATTGGCCTTCGGGGAGAAAAAAATCAAGAAGAAGAAATCATCGCGTTTTACGATACGGAGCCGCCGCCAAGCCCTAATCTCTCTCGGGAGGGCTGATCTTGAGTCCGTTCGGGGCTCCGGAGAGGGGGATTCGTCGCCGTCGTCATCATCAACCATCCTCCATCACTAATTTCATGATGCTCACCGCCGTGCGTGAGTATTCCATCGTAGGCTTGCTTGACGGTGACGGGTTGGATGATATTTATCATGTAATCGAGTTAGTTTTGTTAGGGTTTGATCCCTAGTATCCACTATGTTCTGAGATTGATGTTGCTACGACTTTGCTATGCTTAATGCTTGTCACTGGGGCCCGAGTGCCATGATTTCAGATCTGAACCTATTATGTTTTCATGAATATATGTGAGTTCTTAATCCTATCTTGCAAGTCTATAGTCACCTACTATGTGTTATGATCCGGAAACCCCGAAGTGACAATAATCGGAACCACTCCCGGTGATGACCATAGTTTGAGGAGTTCATGTATTCACTATGTGCTAATGCTTTGTTCCGGTTCTCTATTAAAAGGAGGCCTTAATATCCCTTAGTTTCCATTAGGACCCCGCTGCCACGGGTGGGTAGGACAAAAGATGTCATGCAAGTTCTTTTCCATAAGCACGTATGACTATATTCGGAATACATGCCTACATTACATTGATGAACTGGAGCTAGTTCTGTGTTACCCTATGTTATGACTTATGACTGTTACATGATGAACCACATCCGGCATAATTATCCATCATTGATCCGGTGCCTACGAGTTTTCCATATACTGGTTCTCGCTTACTTACTTTTCCGTTGTTACTGCTACAATCACTACAAAATACCAAAAACGTTACTTTTGTTGTCTTTACTTCTGTTACCATTATCACCACTATCATATTACTTTGCTACTAAATACTTTGCTGCAGATACTAAGTTTCCAGGTGTGGTTGAATTGACAACTCAGCTGCTAATACTTGAGAATATTCTTTGGCTCCCCTTGTGTCGAATCAACAAGTTTGGGTTGAATACTCTACCCTCGAAAACTGTTGCGATCCCCTATACTTGTGGGTTATCAAGACCTTTTTGTGGCGCCGTTGCCGGGGAGCATAGCTCTATTCTTTGAGTCACTTGGGATTTATATCTGCTGGACACTATGAAGAACTTGAAAGACGCTAAGACCAAGATTTTACCCTCAACTACGAGGGGAGGTAAGGAACTGTTGGAAATATGCCCTAGAGGCAATAATAAAAGTATTATTATTATATTTCCTTGTTCATGATAATTGTCTTTTATTCATGCTATAATTGTATTATCCGGAAATCGTAATACACGTGTGAATACATAGACCACAATATGTCCCTAGTGAGCCTCTAGTTGACTAGCTCGTTGATCAACAGATGGTCATGGTTTCCTGACTATGGACATTGGATGTCGTTGATAACGGGATCACATCATTAGAAGAATGATGTGATGGACAAGACCCAATCCTAAGCATAGCACAAGATCGTGTAGTTCGTTTTGCTAGAGCTTTTCCAATGTCAAGTATCTCTTCCTTAGACCATGAGATCGTGTAACTCCCGGATACCGTAGGAGTGCTTTGGGTGTACCAAACGTCACAACGTAACTGGGTGACTATAAAGGTGCACTACAGGTATCTCCAAAAGTGTTTGTTGGGTTGACACGGATCGAGACTGGGATTTGTCACTCCGTATGATGGAGAGGTATCACTGGGCCCACTCGGCAGTGCATCATCACAATGAGCTCAAAGTGACCAAGTGTTTGGTCACGGGATCATGCATTATGGTACGAGTAAAGTGACTTGCCGGTAACGAGGCTGAACGAGGTATTGGGATACCGACGATCGAATCTCGGGCAAGTAACATACCGTCTGACAAAGGGAATAGTATACGGGGTTGTTTGAATCCTCGACATCGTGGTTCATCCGATGAGATCATCGAGGAGCATGTGGGAGCCAACATGGGTATCCAGATCCCGCTGTTGGTTATTGCTCGAGAGTCGTCTCGGTCATGTCTGCTTGTCTCCCGAACCCGTAGGGTCTACACACTTAAGGTTCGGTGACGCTAGGGTTGTATGAATATGAGTATGCAGCAAACCGAAACTTGTTCGGAGTCCCGGATGAGATCCCGGACGTCACGAGGAGTTACGCAATGGTCCGGAGGTAAAGATTTATATGTGGGAAGTCTTGTTTTGGTCACCGGAAAAGTTTCGCGCATTATCGGTATCGTACCGGGAGTGCCAAAAGGGGTCCGAGGGTCCACCAGGGGTCCACCTGCCCCGGGGGGGCCACATGGGCTGTAGGGGTGTGCGCCTTGGCCTATATGGGCCAAGGGCACCAGCCCCAAGAGGCCCATGCGCCAAGAGATAAGAAAGAAGGGAGAGTCCTAAAAGGGGAAGGCACCTCCTAGGTGCCTTGGGGGGGATGGACTCCTCCCTGGCCTGGCCGCACCCTTCCTTGGAGGAAGGGGCAAGGCTTCGCCCCCCCTCTCTCTTACCCCTATATAAAGGGAGGGGAGGGAGGGGTAGCCGCACCCCTAAGCACTTGGCGCCTCCCTCCCCCTGCTACTCCTTCTCCTCCTCCCGTAGTTGCTTAGCGAAGCCCTGCCGGAGCCCTGCTGCATCCACCACCACGCCGTCGTGCTGCTGGATCTTCATCAACCTCTCCTTCCCCCTTGCTGGATCAAGAAGGAGGAGACGTCATCCGCTCCGTACGTGTGTTGAATGCGGAGGTGCTATCCATTCAGCACTTGTCATCGGTGATTTGGATCACGGCGAGTACGACTCCATCATCCCCGTTCCATTAAACGCTTCCGCACGCGATCTACAAGAGGTATGTAGATGCAATCACTCTCCCATGACTCGTTGCTTAGATGAACTCATAGATGGATCTTGGTGAAACCGTAAGAAATTTTTTAATTTTCACAACGTTCCCCAACAGTGGCATCATGAGCTAGGTCTATGCGTAGTTCTCTATTGCACGAGTAGAACACAATTTGTTGTGGGCGTAGATGTTGTCAACTCTCTTGCCGCTACTAGTCTTATCTTGCTTCAGCGGTATTGTGGGATGAAGCGGCCCGGACCGACCTTACACGTACGCTTACGTGAGACAGGTTCCACCGATTGACATGCACTAGTTGCATAAGGTGGCTAGCGGGTGTCTGTCTCTCCCACTTCAGTTGGAGCGGATTCGATGAAAAGGGTCCTTATGAAGGGTAAATAGAAGTTGACAAATCACGTTGTGGCTTTCACGTAGGTAAGAAAACGTTCTTGCTAGAACCCTATTGCAGCCACGTAAAACTTGCAACAACAATTAGAGGACGTCTAACTTGTTTTTGCAGCAAGTGTTTTGTGATGTGATATGGCCAAAGTTGTGATGAATGATGAATGATATATGTGATGTATGAGATCATGTTCTTGTAATAGGAATCACGACTTGCATGTCGATGAGTATGACAACCGGCAGGAGCCATAGGAGTTGTCTTTAATTTTTTGTATGACCTGCGTGTCATTGAAGAACGCCATGTAAATTACTTTACTTTATTGCTAAACGTGTTAGCCATAGAAGTAGAAGTAGTCGTTGGCGTGACAACTTCATGAAGGCACGATGATGGAGATCATGATGATGGAGATCATGGTGTCATGCCGGTGACAAGATGATCATGGAGCCCCGAAGATGGAGATCAAAGGAGCTATATGATATTGGCCATATCATGTCACTACTATATAATTGCATGTGATGTTTATTATGTTTATGCATCTTGTTTACTTAGAACGACGGTAGTAAATAAGATGATCCCTCATAACAATTTCAAGAAAGTGTTCTCCCTAACTGTGCACCGTTGCTAAAGTTCGTCGTTTCGAAGCACCACGTGATGATCGGGTGTGATAGATCCTTACGTTCACATACAACGGGTGTAAGACAGTTTTACACATGCAAAACACTTAGGTTAACTTGACGAGCCTAGCATGTACAGACATGGCCTCGGAACACAAGAGACCGAAAGGTCGAACATGAGTCGTATGGAAGATACGATCAACATGGAGATGTTCACCGACGATGACTAGTCCGTCTCACGTGATGATCGGACACGGCCTAGTTGACTCAGATCATGTAACACTTAGATGACTAGAGGGATGTCAAATCTGAGTGGGAGTTCATTAAATAATTTGATTAGATGAACTTTATTATCATGAACAATAGTCTAAAATCTTTGCAAAATGTCTTGTAGATCAAATGGCCAACGCTCATGTCACCATGAACTTCAACGCGTTCCTAGAGAAAACCAAGCTGAAAGATGATGGCAGCAACTATTCGGACTGGGTCCGGAACCTGAGGATCATCCTCATAGCTGCCAAGAAACAATATGTCCTAGAAGCACCGCTAGGTGATGCACCCATCCCAGAGAACCAAGACGTTATGAATGCTTGGCAGTCTTGTGCAGATGATTACTCCCTCGTTCAGTGCGGCATGCTTTACAGCTTAGAACCGGGGCTCCAAAAGCGTTTTGAGCAACACGGAGCATATGAGATGTTCGAGGAGCTGAAACTAGTTTTCCAAGCTCATACCCGGGTCGACAGATATGAAGTCTCCGACATGTTCTACAGTTGTAAGATGGAGGAAAATAGTTCTGTCAGTGAGCACATACTCAAAATGTCTGGGTTGCACAACCGCCTGTCCTAGCTGGACATTAACCTCCCGGACGAGGCGGTCATTGACAGAATCCTTCAGTCGCTCCCACCAAGCTACAAGAGCTTTGTGATGAACTACAATATGCAGGGGATGGTGAAAACTATTCCTGAAGTATTTTCAATGCTGAAGTCAGCAGAGGTAGAAATCAAGAAGGAGCATCAAGTGTTGATGGTCAATAAAACCACTAAGTTCAAGAAGGGCAAGGGTAAGAAGAACTTCAAGAAGGACGGTAAGGATGTTGCCGCGCCTGGTAAGCCAGTTGCCGGGAAGAAGTCAAAGAATGGAACCAAGCCTGAGACTGAGTGCTTTTATTGCAAAGGGAAGGGTCACTGGAAGCGGAACTGCCCCAAATACTTAGCAGACAAGAAGGCCGGCAACACTAAAGGTATATTTGATATACATGTAATTGATGTGTACCTTACCAGTACTCGTAGTAACTCCTGGGTATTTGATACCGGTGTCGTTGCTCATATATGTAACTCACAGCAGGAGCTGCGGAATAAGCGGAGACTGGCGAAGGACGAGGTGACGATGCGCGTCGGGAATGGTTCCAAGGTCGATGTGATCGCCGTCGGCACGCTACCTCTACATTTACCTACGGGATTAGTTTTAAACCTCAATAATTGTTATTTAGTGCCAAGTTTGAGCATGAACATTGTATCAGGATCTCGTTTAATACGAGATGGCTACTCATTTAAATCCGAGAATAATGGTTGTTCTATTTATATGAGAGAAATGTTTTATGGTCATGCTCCGATGGTCAATGGTTTATTCTTAATGAATCTCAAACATAATGTTACACATGTTCATAGTGTGAATACCAAAAGATGTAAAGTTGATAACGATAGTCCCACATACTTATGGCACTGCCGCCTTGGTCACATTGGTGTCAAGCGCATGAAGAAGCTCCATGCTGATGGACTTTTAGAGTCTCTCGATTATGAATCATTTGACACATGCGAACCATGCCTTATGGGCAAAATGACCAAGACTCCGTTCTCCGGAACAATGGAGTGAGCAACCAACTTATTGGAAATCATACATAACGATGTGTGCGGTCCAATGAGCGTTGAGGCTCGCGGAGGATATCATTATGTTCTCACTCTCACTGATGACTTGAGTAGATATGGGTATGTCTACTTGATGAAACACAAGTCTGAGACCTTTGAAAAGTTCAAGGAATTTCAGAATGAGGTAGAGAATCAACGTGACCGAAAAATAAAGTTCTTACGATCAGATCATGGAGGAGAATATTTAAGTCACGAATTTGGTACGCACTTAAGGAAATGTGGAATCGTTTCACAACTCACGCCGCCTGGAACACCTCAGCGTAACGGTGTGTCCGAACGTCGTAATCGCACTCTATTGGATATGGTGCGATCTATGATGTCTCTTACTGATTTACCGCTATCATTTTGGGGATACGCTCTAGAGACAGCTACATTCACTTTAAATAGGGCACCGTCTAAATCCGTTGAGACGACACCGTATGAATTATGGTTTGGGAAGAAACCTAAGCTGTCGTTTCTAAAAGTTTGGGGATGCGATGCTTATGTCAAGAAACTTCAACCTGAAAAGCTCGAACCCAAGTCGGAAAAATGCGTCTTCATAGGATACCCTAAGGAAACCATTGGGTATACCTTCTACCTTAGATCCGAAGGCAAGATCTTTGTTGCCAAGAACGGATCCTTTCTGGAAAAGGAGTTTCTCTCGAAAGGAGTAAGTGGGAGGAAAGTAGAACTCGATGAAGTACTACCTCTTGAACCGGAAAGTAGTACAGCTAAGGAAAATGTTCCTGTGGTGCCTACACCGACTGGAGAGGAAATTAAAGATGATGATCAAGGTACTTCAGATCAAGTTGCTACTGAACTTCGTAGGTCCACTAGGACACGTTCCGCGCCAGAGTGGTACGACAACCCTGTCTTGGAAATCATGTTGTTAGACAACGGTGAACCTTCGAACTATGAAGAAGCGATGGCGGGCCCAGATTCCAACAAATGGCTTGAAGCCATGCAATCCGAGATAGGATCCATGTATGAAAACAAAGTATGGACTTTGACAGACTTGCCCGATGATCGGCGAGCGATAGAAAACAAATGGATCTTTAAGAAGAAGACGGACGCGGATGGTAATGTTACCATCTATAAAGCTCGACTTGTCGCTAAGGGTTATCGGCAAGTTCAAGGGATTGACTATGATGAGACTCTCTCTCCCGTAGCGAAGCTTAAGTCCGTCCGAATCATGTTAGCAATTGCCGCATACTATGATTATGAGATATGGCAGATGGACGTCAAAACGGCATTCCTTAACGGTTATCTTAAGGAAGAGCTGTATATGATGCAGCCGGAAGGTTTTGTCGATCCTAAGAATGCTAACAAGGTATGCAAGCTCCAGCGATCCATTTATGGGCTGGTGCAAGCATCTCGGAGTTGGAACATTCGCTTTGATGAGATGATCAAAGCGTTTGGGTTTATGCAGACTTATGGAGAAGCCTGCGTTTACAAGAAAGTGAGTGGGATCTCTGTAGCATTTCTCATATTGTATGTAGATGACATACTTTTGATGGGAAATGATATAGAACTTTTGGACAGCATTAAGGCCTACTTGAATAAGAGTTTTTCAATGAAGGACCTTGGAGAAGCTGCTTACATATTAGGCATCAAAATCTATAGGGATAGATCGAGACGCCTCATAGGTCTTTCACAAAGCACATACCTTGATAAGATTTTGAAGAAGTTCAAAATGGATCAGTCCAAGAAAGGGTTCTTGCCTGTTTTGCAAGGTGTGAAATTGAGTTCGTCTCAATGCCCGACCACGGCAAAAGATAAAGGAGAGATGAGTGTCATCCCCTATGCATCAGCCATAGGATCTATTATGTATGCCATGCTGTGTACCAGACCTGATGTAAACCTTGCCGTAAGTTTGGTAGGAAGGTACCAAAGTAATCCCGACAAGGAACACTGGACAGCGGTCAAGAATATCCTGAAGTACCTGAAAAGGACAAAGGACATGTTTCTCGTTTATGGAGGTGACGAAGAGCTCGTCGTAAAAGGTTACGTCGACGCTAGCTTCGACACAGATCTGGATGACTCAAAGTCACAAACCGGATACGTGTATATGTTGAATGGTGGAGCAGTAAGCTGGTGCAGCTGCAAGCAGAGCGTCGTGGCGGGATCTACATGTGAAGCGGAGTACATGGCAGCCTCGGAGGCAGCGCATGAAGCAATTTGGGTGAAGGAGTTCATCACCGACCTAGGAGTCATACCCAATGCGTCGGAGCCGATCAAACTCTTCTGTGACAACACTGGAGCTATTGCACTTGCCAAGGAGCCCAGGTTTCACAAGAAGACCAGGCACATCAAGCGTCGCTTCAACTCCATTCGTGAAAATGTTCAAGATGGAGACATAGAAATTTGCAAAGTGCATACGGATCTGAATTTCGCAGATCCGTTGACTAAACCTCTTCCGCGAGCAAAACATGATCAACACCAGAACTCTATGGGTGTTCGATTCATCACAATGTAACTAGATTATTGACTCTAGTGCAAGTGGGAGACTGTTGGAAATATGCCCTAGAGGCAATAATAAAAGTATTATTATTATATTTCCTTGTTCATGATAATTGTCTTTTATTCATGCTATAATTGTATTATCCGGAAATCGTAATACACGTGTGAATACATAGACCACAATATGTCCCTAGTGAGCCTCTAGTTGACTAGCTCGTTGATCAACAGGTGGTCATGGTTTCCTGACTATGGACATTGGATGTCGTTGATAACGGGATCACACCATTAGGAGAATGATGTGATGGACAAGACCCAATCCTAAGCATAGCACAAGATCGTGTAGTTCATTTTGCTAGAGCTTTTCCAATGTCAAGTATCTCTTCCTTAGACCATGAGATCGTGTAACTCCTGGATACCGTAAGAGTGCTTTGGGTGTACCAAACATCACAACATAACTGGGTGTATAAAGGTGCACTACAGGTATCTCTGAAAGTGTTTGTTGGGTTGACACGGATCGAGACTGGGATTTGTCACTCCGTATGACGGAGAGGTATCACTGGGCCCACTCGGTAGTGCATTGTCACAATGAGCTCAAAGTGACCAAGTGTTTTGTCACGGGATCATGCATTATGGTACGAGTAAAGTGACTTGCCGGTAACGAGGCTGAACGAGGTAAGTAACATACCGTCTGACAAAGGGAATAGTATACGGGGTTGTTTGAATCCTCGACATCGTGGTTCATCCGATGACATCATCGAGGAGCATGTGGGAGCCAACATGGGTATCCAGATCCCGCTGTTGGTTATTGCCCGAGAGTCGTCTCGGTCATGTCTGCTTGTCTCCCGAACCCGTAGGGTCTACACATTTAAGGTTCGGTGACGCTAGGGTTGTATGAATATGAGTATGCAGCAAACCGAAAGTTGTTCGGAGTCCCGGATGAGATCCCGGACGTCACGAGGAGTTCCGCAATGGTCCGGAGGTAAATATTTATATATGAGAAGTCTTGTTTTGGTTGCCGGAAAAGTTTCGCGCATTATCGGTATTGTACAGGGAGTGCCGAAAGGGGTCCGGGGGTCCACCAGGGGTCCACCTGCCCCGGGGGGGGCCACATGGGCTGTAGGGGTGTGCGCCTTGGCCTATATGGGCCAAGGACACCAGCCCCAAGAGGCCCATGCGCCAAGAGATAAGGGAGAAGGGAGAGTCCTAAAAGGGGAAGGCACCTCCTAGGTGCCTTGGGGGGGATGGACTCCTCCCTGGCCTAGCCGCACCCTTCCTTGGAGGAAGGGGCAAGGCTGCGCCCCCCTCTCTCTTGCCCCTATATAAAGGGAGGGGAGGGAGGGGCAGCCGCACCCCTAAGCACTTGGCGCCTCCCTCCCCATGCTACTCCTCCTCCTGCTCCCGTAGTTGCTTAGCGAAGCCCTGCCGGAGCCCTGCTGCATCCACCACCACGCCGGCGTGCTGCTGGATCTTCATCAACCTCTCCTTCCCCCTTGCTGGATCAAGAAGGAGGAGACGTCATCCGCTCCGTACGTGTGTTGAACGCGGAGGTGCTGTCCGTTCAGCACTTGTCATCGGTGATTTGGATCACGGCGAGTACGACTCCATCATCCCCGTTCCATTGAACGCTTCCGCACGCGATCTACAAGAGGTATGTAGATGCAATCACTCTCCCATGACTCGTTGCTTAGATGAACTCATAGATGGATCTTGGTGAAACCGTAGGAAAATTTTTAATTTTCACAATGTTCCCCAACAGGAACTGCCATCTAGCTCTGCACTAGATTCTCCTTCTGTTATAAGTAAGCTTGCGACACCTAAACCTGTTACTGCTATGAATTCTGATATGTCGCATATTATTGATGATGCCACTTTTGCTATGCATGATACTTATGATGAAACTACTTCTATGGTTGATACTACTGTGCCACTTGGTGGATATCTTGATGAGCAAATTGCTAGGTCTAGAGAAAAAGAAGTTATTGAACCTGAACACGATGATGTTAGTGACGATGAACCTATGCCTGCTATTCCTGGGGGTTATCTTTTTGATGTTGAATCTTCTGCAGCTATTTTTGCTTGCCAGGATAGACGTGAACTTAAAAGGTTACTAATTAAATGGAGTAAAGAATCTTTTAGAGGTAGAATGAAACCCGACCCTGCTTTTGCTACTTCACCTATCTGTGTCCCTGATCTGGACTATTATGATTTTTCTATTGATCCAGATATAATTACTTTGGTTGAGTCTGATCCTTTTTATGGCTATGAATCTGAAACTGTTGTGGCACATCTTTCTAAGTTGAATGATATAGCTGCCCTATTTACTAATAATGAGAGATCGCGCTATCTTTATTTACTCAAAATATTTCCGTTCTCATTAAAGGGTGATGCTAAGATATGGTATAATTCTCTTGATCCTGGTTGTGTGCAAAGTCCCCAGGATATGATTTATTACTTCTCTGCTAAATATTTCCCTGCTCATAAGAAACAAGCTGCTTTGAGGGAAATATACAATTTTGTGCAAATTGAAGAAGTGAGTCTCCCACAAGCTTGGGGGAGGCTTCTCAAGTTACGTAATGCTTTGCCTGATCATCCTCTTAAGAAACCTGAAATATTTGATATCTTTTATAATGGACTAACTGATGCTTCCAGAGATTACCTGGATAGTTGTTCTGGTTCTCTTTTCAGGGAAAGAACACCGGATGACGCTGAAATTCTATTGAATAATATGTTGGCTAATGAAAATAATTGGGCACCTCCCGAGCTATCTTCTGAGCCAGTTCCTGAGCCAATTACTGAGCCTATTCCTAAACCAACTCCGAAGAAGAGAGGTGTTCTATTTCTTAGTCCCGAAGATATGCAAGAGGCAAAGAAATCTATGAAAGAAAAAGGTATTAAAGATGAAGATGTTAAGAATTTCCTCCTATTGAAGAAATACACGGTCTTAATTTACCACCTGTTAAAGAAGTATATGATCTCAATTACTTATTTACTGAAGAACCTCCCGATATCCCGACACAGGTAGTAAAGGTAAATTCTCTCTATAGATATGATAAAGCTGAAGTCCCTCCTACTAAAATTGCTAGTCAGTGCTTGGATGAGTTTGATAACTTTATGTTTAAGCAAGATGACTTTAATGCTTATTTTGGTAGACAATTAAAACAAGATGCTTATATGATTAAACGCTTGGGTGATTATATGGCTGATATTAGAGGCGAACTTAAACTTGTTAGCAAACATGCTTCTTTGGTTACCACTCAAGTAGAACAAGTACTTAAAGCTCAAAAGGAAGCGCTTGATGAAATAAATAGTAAGAAAAATGATTATGCTGTTAGAGTGGCTACTAGAACCGGTAGAGTGACTCAGGAACCTTTGTATCCTGAAGGCCACCCTAAGAGAATCGAGCAAGATTCTCAGAGAAATGATATTGATGTACCTAGTTCTTCTAAAAAGAAGAAAAAGAAAAATGATAGGACTTTGCAAACTTCTAGTGAACCTATCGCTGAGTCACCCGAGAATCCGAATGATATTTCTGTTTCTGATGCTGAAACACAATCAGGTGATGAACATGAACCTAGTGATAATGTTAATGATAATGTTCATGTTGATTCTCAACCTAGTAATGATAATGATGTAGAAGTTAAATCTGCTGTTGATCTTGATAACCCACAATCAAGGAATCAACGCAATGATAAAAGAGACTTCGTTGCTAGGAAACATGGTAGAGAAAGGGAACCATGGGTTCAAAAACCCATGCCTTTTCCCCCGAAACCATCCAAGAAAAAGGATGATGAGGATTTTGAGCGCTTTGCTAAAATGATTAGACCTATCTTTTTGCGTATGCGATTAACTGATGTGCTCAAAACAAATCCTTATTCTAAGTATATGAAGGATATTATTACTAATAAAAGAAAGATACCTGAAGCTGAAATTTCCACCATGCTTGCTAATTACACTTTTAAGGGTGGAGTACCAAAGAAACTTGGAGATCCCGGAATACCTACTATACCATGCTCCATTAAAAGAAATTATGTCAAAACGGCTTTATGTGATGTTGGAGCCGGTGTTAGTGTTATGCCTCTCTCTTTATATCGTAGACTTGACTTGAATAAGTTGACACCTACTGAAATATCTTTGCAAATGGCTGATAAATCAACTGCTATACCTGTCTGTATTTGTGAGGATGTGCCTGTTGTGGTTGCAAACGTTACTATTTTAACGGACTTTGTTATTCTTGATATTCCCGAGGATGATAGTATGTCTATTATTCTTGGAAGACCTTTCCTTAATACTGCAGGGGCTGTTATTGATTGCAACAAAGGCAATGTCACTTTTCATGTTAATGGCAATGAACACACGGTACACTTTCCGAGGAAACAACCTCAAGTTTATAGTATCAACTCTATTGAAAAAGTTCCATCAATTATATTTGGAGGTTTTGAATTTCCTCTTCCTACTATCAAGAAAAAGTATGATATACTTATTGTTGGGGATTTTCATATCCCCGTTGAGGTAACTTAGTGTCATTCGAAATTTCTCCGGTTCCGTGTTAATCGGAATGAGCTTGTTAACAAGACTTGATCAACCTTGTTAGTGGATTCATTTTGATGATCACGAGATGGATGAAACTAGAAGCACAACCTTCTGTACCCTCTTTATATTTTCTGCTATTTAAAGTAAAATAGTATTTTTTCTATCTGTCTCCTGACTTATCCGCTCAATATAAAAATATCCCAAAAATAAAAGTCCTCAGAATGCCATGCCAATTTAATATGATTTTTTTGGGAATATTTAAGAATTTACTGTGCAAAAATCACCGCAGGGGGAGCTGCCACCTGGCCACGAGGGTGGAGGACGCGCCCTACCCCCCTGGGCGCGCCCCCTGCCTCGTGGGCCCATGGTGGCCCTCCTCCACTTATTCCTGCACCCATCTTCTTCCTCTGTCTCACACACACGAAAAACCAACTCAAGCACGAGTTCCAGCCCCCGTTGCTGTGATTTTCGGTCTCCTTGCTCAAAGCACTTCTCGCAAAACTGCTTGGGGAGATTGTCCCTTGGTATGTGACCCCTCCATTGGTCCAATTAGTTTTTGTTCTAGTGCATTATTCATTGCAAATTTGTGCTGCATAGGTGACCATGTTCTTGAGCTTGCATGTCAAATTTATATGGTTCCAAGTAGTTCCAACGCTTTATATAGGCTCTAGGCACTTGTAGGAGTTGTTGCTATCAATTTTATTGAAGTTGGTTCACATTTATTTGAAGTTACTAAAAATTTTAGAAATTTCTCAGAGGAAGCAATATGTTTAGGAGGATGTTCCAAGGTGGCCCTTCAAGGAAGCAAGGTCCCAGGCTTGCAATACATGATGCTGACGAGGAACCACCAAGAGACGCTCCTGTGAGGCCCTGTGAATGGCCGTCGGAAAATTTTATGAATCAAGTGGGAATCAAAGAAGAATTTAGCGCATATTTGAGTAACGCCGGTCTTGAGGACTTTGAAGCTGACAAATGCCCCCAGTATCATGATCTCACAAGTTCATTTGTCAGGAGGTTTGAGTTTTCAACTTCGCGAAATTCTCTTTCAGTCATGTTTGACCTTTATGACAAATCTTATACCATGGACTTAGAGGATTTTACTTCTGCTTGCAAACTTCCATCTTGGGGTAATGTCAAGGATCCCCCTAAATCTGAATATAGAGACTTTCTTGCTAAAATAATTGTGGGGGAATCTAGAGACATAACACAAGCCACTTTAGGGAGCATTCATTTTCCCGCTATACATTATTTTGCTCTCTTTATAGGTAGATGTATTAATGCTAAGGATGAAGTATGTCACTTATGTGTTCCTGATCTCAGCATTCTCAGAAGTGCTGTGTTAGGAGACCAATCTTATCATTTGGGAGCCATCGTAGCTCGCAGGTTGCATCAGAATAGACATAACGGGGATTTCTTTGGAGGAATTTATGCAACCCGCTTAGCTAATTTTCTTGAGATAGACATTCGTGAGGGTGATATGGAGTTACCTCCTTATTTAGATTTTGATTCTATGGTTTCTCACCGGTTTGTTGAGAGGACAGAGCCACCTCTCCAGTATCGATTAATCCTTAACAAACATCATGTGGTCCATATTGCTCTTCCTGCTCCTGCCTTCTTTGATTTTCAGACAAAAGGAAGATATGTTATTACCAAAGAGGAGGCAGATGAATACGAGAGGAGAGCGGAGGCAGCTAGACGCCACACTGCAGCTCAGGAGGCTATAGCCGCTGCATCACAGTATGACCCCAGCTTCACTTACGGGTATCCGCCAGGCCATCCCTGGCAATAGACCAACTTAGGCCAAAAGCCTAAGCTTGGGGGAGTACGTATTTCCCACCGACATTACATTCATGTTTACACACACTCATTGCTAGATGTCGGTGTTGATACTCTTTCACTGTAATATCCATCCTAGTTTATTTTCTTTCTCCTGCTTTCTTCTTGTGTGTTTAATAATCCTTAAGAAAACAAAAAAAATTAGTAGTACTTTATTTCTTTGCTGTAGTAAATTAAAATGGAAAACCAAAAATATTTCCCGTTCTTCTTTTGTTTGTTGGGAGCTTTCCCGTGTAAATAGTTTCTTTTTCTTTTCTTTTCTTTGGGGGTCGAGAAGACCATATTGAAAATGCTTAGTGGCTCATATAAACATGAATGATTATTTAACTTAGAGCCCATATTACTTGTCTTCTTTCTTGAGTTGAATGCTTGCAGATTCCAGCTTAGTCCAATGCACGTGCACTCTTATTATTATATACTTTGTTCGGTCGTGCAAGCGAAAGGCAATAATGATGATATATGATGGACTTATTGGGATGAGAAAAGCTGGTATAAACTCGACCTCTCTTGTTTTTGTAAATATGATGATTCATTGTTCTTGATTCAGCTATTATGAAGTAAACATATTTGCAATGACATTTAGAGATTATAGTTGCTTGTGCCATGCTTGATTAGCTATGGGTTATAATGGTTTACCTTGCGTGCCAACATGCTATTAGAATGATTATGATGTGGTATGATGGGATGGTATCCTCCTTTAAATGAATTGAGTGACTAGACTTGGCACAAGTTCACGCATGTATTTGAATCAAGTCAACATAGCCTTCATGATATTTATGTTCTTGGTGGATTATATCCTACTCATGCTTATATTCGGTGTAAATTAATTTTGATGCATGTTTACGACTGTTGTCGCTCTCCTAGTTGGTCGCTTCCCAGTCTTTTGCTAGCCTACACCTGTACTAAGCGGGAATACTGCTTGTGCATCCAAACTCCTTAAACCCCAAAGTTATTCCATATGAGTCCACTATACCTTCCTATATGCGGTATTTACCTGCCGTTCCAAGTAAATTTGTATGTGCCAAACTCCAAACCTTCAAATGAAATTCTGTTTTGTATACTCGAGCAGCTCATGTTTCAACTAGGGCTGCCCTTATCTTCCATGTTAGGCGGTTATTCTCAAGAGGAGTGGACTCCGCTCCTCATCCACGAGAAAAATGGCTGGTCACAGGGATGCCCAGTCCCATGCTTTATGCAAACTAAATCAAATTAATTGCAAACAAAACTCCCCTTCGGACCCGTTGAATGTTGGAGGCACTCGTTGTTTCGAGCAAGCCATGGATTGATGCTTGTGGAGGAAGGGGAGTATAAAATTTACCATTCTGTTTGGGAACCGCCTATAATTTGTTTAGCATGGAAGATATCGTCATCTCATAGTTGTTGCGTTGACAGCAAAAGTATGCCGCTCAAAATGTTATTCAATCTCTATTTTAAAAATTGAGCTCTCGCACCTCTACAAATCCCTGCTTCCCTCTGCGAAGGGCCTATCTATTTACTTTTATGTTGAGTCATCATCCTTCTTATTAAAAAGCATCCGCTGGAGAGCACACTGGTGTTTGCATTCATTATTATTGGTTTATATTGGGTATGACTTGACTGGATCTCTTTTACCATGAATTACAATGTTTAGTCAGTCCTTGATCTTTAAAGGTGCTCTGCATTTATGTTTTGCAGTCTCAGAAAGGGCTAGCGAGATACCATTTTGTTATATCATGTTATGATTATTTTAAGAAAGTGTTGTCATCCGAGTTTTGTTATTATAGCTCGCTAGCTGATTATGCTATTGATATGAGCAATTGTGAGACCTTTGTGTTATTGTGAGAATGGTTAGTGCATAATAATTGCTGAAACCTGAATGCTGGCTTTTCATGTTTACAACAACAAGAGCAAACAGAGTTTGTAAAAGTTTTTCTTTTTCTCTTTCAGTTTGTCAACTGAATTGCTTGAGGACAAGCAAGGGTTTAAGCTTGGGGGAGTTGATACGTCTCCGTCGTATCTACTTTCCCAAACACTTTTGCCCTTGTTTTGGACTCTAACTTGCATGATTTGAATGGAACTAACCCGGACTGACGCTGTTTTCAGCAGAATTGCCATGGTGTTGTTTTTGTGCAGAAAATAAAGATTCTCGGAATGTCCTGAAACTCCACGGAACACCTTAGAAAAAATAAAGAAAAATCCTCGCAAAAGATGAAGATCAGAGGGCCCACACCCTGTCCACGAGGGTGGGGGCGCGCCCCCCTACCTCGTGGGCCCCCTGGTGGCCCTCCGACGCCAACTCCAACTCCATATATTGGCCTTCGGGGAGAAAAAAATCAAGGAGAAGAAATCATCACGTTTTACGATACGGAGCCGCCGCCAAGCCCTAATCTCTCTTGGGAGGGCTGATCTGGAGTCCGTTCGGGGCTCCGGAGAGGGGGATTCGTTGCCGTCGTCATCATCAACCATCCTCCATCACCAATTTCATGATGCTCACTGCCATGCGTGAGTAATTCCATTATAGGCTTGCTGGACGGTGATGGGTTGGATGAGATTTATCATGTAATCGAGTTAGTTTTGTGAGGGTTTGATCCCTAGTATCCACTATGTTCTGAGATTGATGTTGCTATGACTTTGCTATGCTTAATGCTTTTCACTAGGGGCCGAGTGCCATGATTTCAGATCTGAACCTATTATGTTTTCATGAACATATGTGAGTTCTTGATCCTATCTTGCAAGTCTATAGTCACCTACTATGTGTTATGATCCGGCAACCCCGAAGTGACAATAATCGGAACCACTCCCAGTGATGACCATAGTTTGAGGAGTTCATGTATTCACTATGTGCTAATGCTTTGTTCCGGTTCTCTATTAAAAGGATGCCTTAATATCTCTTAGTTTCCATTAGGACCCCGCTGCCACGGGAGGGTAGGACAAAAGATGTCATGCAAGTTCTTTTCCATAAGCACGTATGACTATATTCGGAATACATGCCTACATTACATTGATGAACTGGAGCTAGTTCTGTGTCACCCTATGTTATGACTGTTACATGATGAACCACATCCGGCATAATTATCCATCATTGATCTGGTGCCTACGAGTTTTCCATATACTGGTTCTCGCTTATTTACTTTTCCGTTGTTACTGCTACAATCACTACAAAATACCAAAAACGTTACTTTTGTTGTCTTTACTTCTGTTACTGTTATCACCACTATCATATTACTTTGCTACTAAATACTTTGCTGCAGATACTAAGTTTCCAGATGTGGTTGAATTGACAACTCAGCTGCTAATACTTGAGAATATTCTTTGGCTCCCCTTGTGTCGAATCAACAAATTTGGGTTGAATACTCTACCCTCGAAAACTGTTGCGATCCCCTATACTTGTGGGTTATCAGATGCGCGGAACTAGCTATCTAGTAATACTTACTTTCGGGAATTTCCATCACAGATCCCGCGGCAGTCCCGAAACTTGTGCGGTGAATACTTTCCAAACCCTGCGAGACAAAGAAAACAATTACTTGATATCATGAAATGAACAAAGTTGCCGATATGGTGCAATTATGATCGATTCAACTTACTTCTCGAGCATTTTAGACATGTCCGCATATTCCTTGCGATCTTTTCGTCTCGAGTCTAAGACGCTTACTAGTCCCTGCTCAAGCTTAATCTCTAGGAGAATATAGTGGAAACTGCGCACACATGCATATAACTCATCAGTTACATTAATTAGTATAACCTCGAGTAATAGTTAAGGAAACTGAATATGCACAAGACAGTAACACTCACTTGAAGTTGTAAGGAAAGAGTATTGTATCTTTGTTTTGATTTATTACCAACGATCGTAGCAAGTTCTCCTCAGTTTCTTTGGCATGAAATTTAACCGTAAATTCATCTATGAGATTTGTGTTAATGAACCCAATATCATACATTTCAGCTTCTCTGCATTTGACGATCTTCAATCTGCATAATATAGTGATGATAATTATATATACATGCAATGAAAGAGCTGAGCTATATATAGAGACTTAATGACAGAAGTAGTACTTACAGACAGTAGCAAGTGACCGTTAATTTATCGAGGGCCTTTAGATTGAAAAACTGGAAGAACTCCTCAAATGGAACATACAACTCCTCAATTCCAACGAGGTCGTGTTGATCCTCTTTAACTTTCAGCGTCAAAGTACCAATTTTATTCCCAGCTGACCGCGCCTTTCTGCAGGTTTCCATGTACCAATCATGGAATCTTCGCATCATCGTTGTTAGAGTAGTTCCATCTTTGACGAGAGGCTTCTCGTACTCGTATTTGAATTCGTCCACCTCCATTATATCAAAATGTGCATCATTGTAATCTACAGGATTGGTACCGGGCAAGAGCCTCGGATGATTAGCAACGATATCGCTAGACACCTTGAGCGGGGGGCACGATTGGTTCGCTTGTTCGCCGAGCTGGGGAATTTTTTTCCCAGTTCTTCGTTCTTGTAACCTTTTGTCACTGCAAGTACTTCCCAACTGCTTCGCTTCCTTATATGTCTTTTCAGTAATGCGCTCATAGTTGGTTTGCGGCGGAGACGGTGGTGGTCGCTGCAAGGCATCCAAAGTACACTTCGCTTTCACCGGAACTATCTTCTCCTCCAAAGGTGGATGTCTCTTAGCTCTTTCCGTTGCGAAGTAGTCCCTCACTTGGGCTTGATAGATCTCCTCGTTTTCCTTCTCGGTCATCTCGTATGGTAACTTCTCTGGAGTCCTGAGAGATGGACCAAATCTGTATTGCCTCCTGCCTGTACTGCTAGACACCGGAGCAGGCCGAGCGGCTGCAGCTTTCTTCTTTAGTTGCTTACGAGGCGGAGGAGAAGGACTGCGACGCGCCAGAGCAGCCGGAGCGGCGGCGGGTCTCTTCCGCCCTTGCTGACGAGGCGGAGAAGGAGTAGGCTGGTTGGTCGGGCGCGCCGGCGCAGGCGGAGAAGGAGGCGGAGTGCTGCCACGCGCCGGAGAAGGAGGCGGAGTGCCCTGATCACTCACCAGAGGAGAAGGCGGAGGAGGAGGCGGAGTGCCGCCACGCGCCGGAGAAGGAGGTGGAGTGCCCTGATCACTCGCCGGAGGAGCAGGCGGAGGAGGAGGCGGAGTGCCCTGACTCGCCGGAGGAGGAGGAGGAGGAGGAGGCGGAGGTGTCCAGTTCGGAAGGTTGATGAGCTCCTTCCGCTATAGGCATGGAGTCTTCAAAGCAGAACCCAGCCGAGTCTCCCCTTCACCGGTAGGGTGGTCAAGCACAAGCTCCTAAAATCCCTCCGTTATTTCTTCCACCGGCACCGTAGCGTATCCTTCTAGAATTGGACGGGAGTGAAAAGTTGCGCCGGGTTCAGGAGGTCGAACAGAGCCGACAGCCGCCTTGACAGCCGCCTTGACTTTGCGTCATAAGGTGACAATGTTGAGACTCCGTGATAGCATCCATGGGGTAGCTAGCAGGAGCCGTGAAGACAGGCTCCAGCTGAAGCTGCTCGGTGGAAGCCACGCTGCTTCTTCACTCAGATGGCGGGGTAGCTTCGGGGGTAGCTTCGGCAGGTCACTTGCTTCGAACTGCATCTCGTTCCTCTAGCTTCTGTACCCTAGCGTGCAGCTCCTGCAGTTCGCTCTGCTCCACCTTCCGCATCCTCTCTTGGCATTTGTAACCGCCTGCGTCCGAAAACCCAGCCTTCCACGGAACGGATCCTGGCGTGCCTCGTGTCTGTCTAGGGTGCTCAGGATTCCCGAGGGCCATTGTGAGCTCGTTCTTCTCTCTGTCTGGAACGAACGTCCCTTCCCGCGCTGCGTTAATATAGTGCTAAAGCTTCGTTAGGGGTATCCGCAGTTGCTCCCTCATCCAAATGCACTTCCCTGTTACAGGGTCCAAGGTTCCGCCAACCCCGAAGAACCAAGTCTGGCAACGGTCTGGCCAGTTCAATGTCTCTGGTTCGACCCCTTTATCAAGAAGGTCGTTCTCAGCCTTGGCCCACAACGGTCGGGCTTTGAGGTAGCTACCTCACCCCGTGCGATGGTGATGCTCCTTCTTCGCATCATTTATCTTGTTTATCGCTGACATCTTCTTACTCCTCTCTGATGTCTTGTTGGCCACAAATGCGTCCCATTGATCTCTGAGCTTCTCATACCGGCCGATGAATTCTGGTGTCTTTTCTTTGTCGACAAACTTTGCTTTCATGTCATTCTTCCACTTCCTGAATAGATCTGCCATCTTCTTGAGAGCAAAGGACTTGATCAATGGCTCTATAACTGGATTCTCCGGATCCTCCTCTTCCGGTAAGGTGAAATTTACCTTTACCGCTTTCCAAAGATCAGCTTTCTGTCTATCTTCGACAAAAGAAACTTGAAGCTCTTCATCCTTAGGCTGATTCCATAGCTCTATGCTGATCGGGATCATGTGCCTAACAAGAACCCCGCACTGAGCAGTAAATGCCTCCTTGGTCCGGAGGGGTTCAATCGGTTGGCCATCGCGCGCGATTGCTGTGATCGTGAACCTTTCATCTGATCACAACTTTTTCTTTGGGCCTCGTCTCTTTACCGAAGTTGTGCTCGATCCGAAGGGCTAGAAATAAGAAGAAAGACGAGAGTTAATATGTGTAGATACCAAAACAATGAATGCATCAATTAGCTAGTCAGCACAGGCTTAATTAATATATATACCTGGCCGGACTCTGTTCGGTCACCGGAGCCGTCATCACTGCCTCCTTCTTGCACCGGCATCCGGTCACCGGTCACGGTCTCCTCCGTTGTTCGAGGACCATAGCCTGCTTCTTCACCCTCTCCTTCCAGACCATCGGTTTCGTTGAGATACGACATGACATCAGCTCCGGCTTCGATTATGTCCCCAAACACCCGTTTTGCTTCCTCGTCTCGGCCGTGCTCCATATTTCTGCAAATATTACAACATGCCAATTATTATACAAACATGACAAATGGATATATTAGTGGCAAACGTAGACCTAGCTATAGCTATTCACAACAAGGAATTATATTAATTAATGTCCTCGACGCTTCTCTAGGGTTTGGGGTGGCCTCGACAATGCTTAAAGGGTTCGGGGTGGCCTCGACTACAATGCTCTTTTAACTTGCATGGTAAAGGAGGGGGTATATCGACAACAACGACATACATACATGGAAAAAAATGTTATCAGGGAGGGGGTATATCGACCCCCCTTCATGTCGAAGTTATCGGGGAGGGGGTATATCGACCCCCCCCCCCTCATGTTGAATTCCCGAGAGAGTTAGGAACCGGAGGGGGACTCCTCCCCCCTCATGTCTGAGGAGTGTTTACTCCCTCTCTCCCATGAAACATTCATCGAACAAACTTAATATGAGTTCTAACCAAAAACATTCATCGAACAAAATTACAACAGAAAAAATTGACCAAGTTTTCATATATCATCATCATCATCTACTACAAAAAAATTGACATATTCTTTGCATATTCGACAATAATATCACCAAAAAATTCTATGAAGTTAACATTAAAAATTCTAACTTCTGCATATTCCTAGAACCCTCGAACCCTCAACCCTCGACCCTCGAACCCTCGACCATAGAACCCTCGAAACCTCAAACCCTCGAACCCTCGACCCCCTCCCCACTCCTCATGTCGAAGTTATTAGGGAGGGGGTATATCGACCCCCCCTCATGTCGAAGTTATCGAGAGGTGGTATATCGACAACAACATACCCAATAAAAAATAAGAAGAGGAAGAAGAAAAAAAAGAGGAGAAGAAGAAAGAAATAGAGAGAGGAGAAGATCGAAGAAAAAAAAGAAGAAAAAGAAGAGGAGAAGAAGAAAGGAATAGAGATGAAGAAGAAAAAATTAGAAATTACTCTATTTTTTTCTTCTCCTCTTCTATTCCTTTCTTCTTCTCCTCTTTTTTTTTCCTTTTTTCTCTTCTTATTTATTTCTCCTCTTCTTCTCCTTTCTTCCTCTCCTTCTTCCTCTTCTTATTTTCCTTTTTTCATGTTCTTCTTTTTCTACTAAATATGAATTGACAAAAAATACATATATATGACAAAAAAATACATATATGACAAAAAAATACATATACATATACACACGTACACACATTTATACACATACACACATATACATATAAATTGACAAAAAAATACATATATATGACAAAAAATAAAAACATTGCAGGGCAGGGGCGGCGGCGCAGGGAAGGGGCGGCGCGCGGCGGCCGCGCAGGGCAGGGTGGCGCGAGGCGGCAGCGTAGGGCAGGGGGCGCGGTGGTAACGACGGCCAGTACAGGGAGGAGGAGGAGGGGATCGGGGCGGCGCTCACAACGGGCTCGGACGCGGCGACGACGTCAGTGCAGGGCGCGGCGACGGCGACGAGGAGGCAGGGTCGGTGATGAGGAGCAGGGCATCGGGATGCAGGGCGTGGTGTCGGGGCGCAGGGCAACGAGGACGAGGTGCGGGCGGCGACGGCGACGGCGACCACCGGGCGGCGACAGCAAGCACGGGCAGCCTGGCGGCGTCGATGAGCTCGGCGTCGTCGGGGGGCAAATGCGCGATGAAACTGAAAATTTTCACAAGTGTTGCTTATATACACTGAGCATTGGTCCCGGTTCGTGGCACCAACCGGGACCAATGCCCCCTTTAGTCCCGGTTGGTGCCACCAACCGGGACCAAAGGCCTCTTTTCAGCAGCCCAAAGGGCGGGAAGAAGAGGGCTTTGATCCCGGTTGGTGGTAGCAACCGGGACTAAAGATGGGCATTGGTACCGGTCCGTAGCACCAACCGGACCAATGCACACCTTTAGCCCGGTTGGTACCACCAACCGGGATCAATGGGCCTTGCACAACGGCGAGTTGGTGGGAGTTTAGTCCCACCTCGCTAGCTGAGAGAGAGTCGCACCTGTTTATAAGGTGCGGTGCGCCAACCCTCTCGAGCTCTGCTATGTCTTGAGCTTGCATTGGTTTTTCTTGAAGAGGAAAGGGTGATGCATCACAGTAGCGTAAGTATTTCCCTCAGTTTTTGAGAACCAAGGTATCAATCCAGTAGGAGGCTCCTCACAAGTCCCATGAACCTACACAAACAAACAAAGAACTCACAACCAACGCGATAAAGGGGTTGTCAATCCCTTCACGGCCACTTGCGAAAGTGAGATCTGATAGAGATAATATGATAAGATAAATATATTTTTGGTATTTTATAATATAGATGCAAAAAATAAAGATGCAAATAAAAGTAGATTGAAAGCTTATATGATAAAAGATAGACCCGGGGGCCATAGGTTTCACTAGTGGCTTCTGTCAAGATAGCATAAGTATTGCAATGGGTGAACAAATTACTGTCGAGCAATTGATAGAAAAGCGAATAATTATGAGATTATCTAGGCATGATCATGTATATAGGCATCACGTCCGTGACAAGTAGACCGACTCCTGCCTGCATCTACTACTATTACTCCACACATCGACCGCTATACAGCATGCATCTAGAGTATTAAGTTCATAAGAACAGAGTAACGCATTAAGAAAGATGACATGATGTAGAGGGATAAACTCAAGCAATATGATATAAACCCCATCTTTTTATCCTCGATGGCAACAATACAATACGTGCCTTGCAACCCTTTCTGTCACTGGGTAAGGACACCGCAAGATTGAACCCAAAGCTAAGCACTTCTCCCATGGCAAGAAAGATCAATCTAGTAGGCCAAACCAAACCGATAATTCGAAGAGACTTGCAAAGATAACTCAATTATACATAAAAGAATTCAGAGAAGATTCAAATATTTCTCATAGATAAACTTGATCATAAACCCACAATTCATTGGATCTCGACAAACACACCACAAAAAGAGTTTACATCGAATAGATCTCCACAAGAGAGGGGGAGAACATTGTATTGAGATCCAAAAAGAGAGAAGAAGCCATCTAGCTAATAACTATGGACCCGAAGTTCTGTGGTAAACTACTCTCATCGGAAGGGCTATGGTGTTGATGTAGAAGCCCTCCATGGTCGATTCCCCCTCCGGCGGAATGCCGGTTAAGGCTCCAAGATGGGATCTCGCGGATACAGAAGGTTACGGTGGCGGAAATATTTCTTCGGTGGCTCCCTGGATGTTTTCGGGGTAAGTAGGTATATATAGGAGGAAGAGGTACGTCGGTGGCCGCTCGAGGGGCCCAGGAGACAGGGGCGCGCCCAGGAGGGGTGAGCGCGCCCTCCTATCTCCTGGCCGCCTCGATTGCTTCTTGACTTGCACTCCAAGTTCTCCAGATCACGTTCTTTCCAAAAATCACGCTCCCGAAGGTTTCATGCCGTTTGGACTCTGTTTGATATTCCATTTCTTCGAAATACTGAAATAGGCAAAAAAAACAGCAATACGGGTTGGGCCTTCGGTTAGTAGGTTAGTTCCAAAAATGATATAAATGTGTAAAATAAAGCCCATAAACATCCAAAACAGTTAATGTAATAGCATGAAACAATCAAAAATTATAGATACGTTGGAGACGTATCAAGCTCCTCTCTAAAGCAGGCATTCGGGCCTAATGTGTCTCTATGTGCCTGTGGGCCTACTGGGCCTACTGCGGGCCTGAATCCTGGCCCATTGTTGGGTTTCTAGTCGTATTCACGCCGTGGTGGCCCTTTAGGTGGCACTTCTTTTATTTTTTTTGTTTTATTTTTTGCTTTGTTTATTTTATTTTGTTTCTACTTACAACAAAATACTTACTAGTTTTTCAGTGATTCTTTTTTGCTTTTAGGTAATAAAAATTATAAACTTTCTGTTAGTGCCATTTGTTTTCTAATTTGAATAGTTTAAATTTGAATTTTTGGAAATTTGTGTGAATCACTAGTGTTTGCATAGCTTTACTATAAAAATAGATTTTTGAGTGATTCTTTTTCCTGCTATTTAATATTACTGTGCTATATCATTATATTCAAAAACATTTTTTTATTTTAGTTTCTAACAAAAAATTCTTTATGATAATTCTTTTTGCTATTAAAGTTTCTAACAAAAAAATTCTTTATGAAAATTCTTTTTTCTTGTAATGTTTTGAACAGAAAATACATTGATAATTTTAGTTGCATAAATTTTATATAATTTTAGTTTCCATAATACTAGAGGTTTTATAAAAGTTTATTTTGTTTTTACTTATTTATTAAAGTTTATTTTGTTTCTACTTATTTATTTTATTTTCTTTTTTGCTTCTTTTATTTATTTTATGAAAATTCTTTCTTTTTTGCTTTATTTATTTTATTTTGTTTCTACTTACTGTTGTTATTTTATTTTAGTTTATTTATTGTAGTTTATTAAAGTTTATTTTGTTTCTACTTATTTATTAAAGTTTTTTCTGTTTGTACTTATTTATTTTATTTTGTTTCTACTTATTTATTTTCTTTCCTTTTTTTGCTTTTTTATTTATTTTATGAAAATTCCTTTTGCTTTTAATGTTTTACACACAAAAGCCCTCTCCCCTGGCTGGTTCATTGGTCCCGGTTCGTGGCTTGACACGGTCCTAAAGACCTCACTTTGGTCCCGGCTCAGGCCACCAATCGGGACCAATGGTGGTGGGCCATGAGCGAGGCCCATTGGTCCCGGTTCGTGCCCCCAGCTGGGACCAAAGGGGCCAGACGAACCGGGACCAATGGCCCCACAAGGCCCGGCAGGCCCCCTGGCCTCACGAACTGGGACCAATGGGCCTATGGATACCGGTTCGTGACCGAACCGGGACTAATGGGCTTATCTGGCCCGAACGTATGCCCTGTTTTCTACTAGTGTTAGTACTTGTCCTCTCATGTCTGTGTTCTTCGTCCTGAACTTAATCTCGAAGAGTGATTTGCTTTTGTGGTCTTATATATGAACGCTTATAATCATGACCATGTTGAACTCGATGATATCTTTCCTTTTGGTACAAGTGAATGTTTCTTCTTTAAGCTAATATTGGTGGTGATTAGATAGCGGTAATAACTATGATGATTAAATAGTGGTAATGAAGACTATACCGTTAACTTGTTGGTGATGATATATGATGCAATAGTTTTTATATTAATATGATTATGATGAGTTATTATATCATTTATGAAAGAAACCGCAGATTAGTTTCAACTGGATGGATCCTAGCTAGCTAAGTGATCAAGTATATGCCATATCCATATACTTGCTCACCTAATATAAGTGATCAAGTAATATGGATATGGCATATATACTTTGATCACTTTGCTAGGATCCATGCATGCATCCAGTTGAAACTAATCTACGGTACTTTCACCTAATGATTTAACAACTCATTATAATGTAAAAACAATCTCTAAATTAAATTGAAAACACAAAACTAAAGGAAAATTTAAAAATAAAACCAAAACCCCCCAAGCATTTAGTATCGGTTAGTGTTACCAATCGGTACTAAAGGTCTCCCCGCACCCGGTCCTGACTCGTGTCATGTGGTGGCACTTTAGTGGCGGTTCGTGCCGAACCGGTACTAAAGGGGGGGGGGGGATCTTTAGTCCCCACCTTTTAGTGCCGGTTGGAGAACCGGCACTAAAAGCCCTTATGAACCGGTGCTAAATCCCGGTTCTGCACTAGTGTTGATCAAGCGTTGGTTATTAAGATTTTTTTGGCACGGTATGAGTTAGGAACATGCCAATAATTGATCCCTCTCAAGTGTTAATACTTGTTTGGTAAAAGATGCAGTATTTAAGACCAAGTAGCGGTTATAGTTATTCTTTAGGTGGTCGCAGATTTCTCTGATGATAAATATTCGGGGCTCCCCATTACTGGGGGGCGCATGAAAGCTGGTACTCCCTCTCTCTCAGTTTATAGGGCGTACGCGTATCCCTAGGTCGTCAATTTGACCAACCTAATACAAGTTATATATTATAAAAAATATATCAATAAAAACTTCAGATGTTTTATTTTCAAAAGGTATAATTTTTGTGTTACATAGTTTATATTAGGGTGATAAAATTGGCAACCTAGGCATATGCGCAGGACTTGTAAACTGAAACGGAGGGAGTATTTTTCTGTCCATTAAAAATAAGTTTCTGTAGTGAGGGGCTGATTTGGTTGAGAAATGTTTTTCTGGGGCAGCCAACAAAACTTTGGTTGAATCGGTGCTTCGGGCGTGCCAACTTATGCTATGAGGGTTTTCGAATTCCCAATGAGTCTATGTGATGATTTATCTCAAACGATCCTTGAATTTTAGTGAGGGCGTGGGGTGTAGAGGGGTGAGGATGAGTGGAACAAAATTCATTGGCTTGCGTGGGATAAAGCAACCAAAGCTTAAAAAGTACATGGATGTATGGGCTACCGTGACCTGTGTATATTCAATCATGCTCTTTTGGCTAAGACAGTCTTGGAGTTTGTTGATAACTCGAGATTCTCTTTGTGTGCCTTGTTGTTGCCGCGCCCTCCTCCCTCACTCACCGGAGCACTACCTCTCTCTCACTTTCTTTGCACTCGAGGAAGAAGAGGACTGGAGGAAGAAGAACACAGGGACACAAATATCTTTCCAGGCGCACGTACACGTTCTGCTACACACACTCACGCAGCTACGGCCCTGGCTATGCCCGGCTTGTCTGGCACCCGCACGTACGCGCACCTGACTCGCTCTGGCCGAGCCACGACTTATTTGTCTAACATTCACCCCTCTAAGCCGTGACTCAGAGGAGTCCGCCGTCTTCAACGCCGGCGTCCGCCATCTGGCGCGCGCTCCACCGCTGGCTCCCTCCGCAGCTTGGGGCAGTCCCTCTTAAAGTGGCCGCGCTCGCCGCACTTGTAGCAGCGTCCGCGCCGGTTGCCGCCGAAGCCTGACGCCACGCTCCGCCCGTCGTCGTCGCGCGGCCGCCGCACCTCGCCCCTGCGGCCTCCGCTGCGCAGCACCCCACGTCCCGTGCTCCCAGGCTCGTGTACACGACGTGCACGCACGCAGTCGCCACGGCCCGAGTCCAGCACCCCGACGCGGTCGGTCCACCGCTGCCTTCGTCACGCCACGCACTCCCCGGCCGGCGCACCCGTCGCGCTCGGACGCGAACGACGTGGCCGTCTCCAGTGCGGCGACGCGGTCACCTCCTCGGCGATCGATCCCGTGCTCCACACGCCCCCAGCTCGCGGCCTTGATCACGCACTAACGCGATCAACGCGGCCGATCCAGGGTGCCCAGGAGCTCAGTCTTCTCCTCGCCGTCCGCCATCTTCAGGCGGTCGAACTCGCCACGCGGACCCGATTGGCGCCGACGAACCTCACCTTCAGGGAGTTCCATACCTCCCTGGCGGTGAGCTTCGTCGACACCTGCAGCAACACGTCCTCCGGCAGCGCTCCGAGCAGCAACGCGTGCGCCATCTTGTCCTTCCGCGTGTTCACCGCCGCATCGCCCGGCGCCACCGCCTCCCACACAGTGTGCACGTCGAGGATGGCCTGCGCCTTGATCGCCCAGACGGTGTAGTTGTCCACCGTAAGCATCGGCATCGCCGTCGACGCCGATCCGCCCGCGCCGCCGGCGTGTGGGACGAGCGCCATGGTCACCGGTGATCGCCCGAACGGAAGCTCTGTATACCAATTGTTGTTGCCGCACCCTCCTCACTCACTCACCGGAGCACTACCTCTCTCTCACTCTCTTTGCACTCGAGGAAGAAGAGGACTGGAGGAAGAAGAACGCAGGGACACAAGTATCTTTCCAGGCGCACGTACACGTTCTGCTACACACACTCACGCAGCTACGGCCCTGGCTATGCCCGGCTTGTCTGGCACCCGCACGTACGCGCACCTGACTCCCCCTGGCCGAGCCACGGCTTATTTGTCTAACATGCCTTGGTGAAAGCAAAAAATTATCATAATGGTCACCTTTTCCTCGTACATCTATCCGTAGAGTTCAGGTAAAAGGAAATCCTTGACCTTTCTTCTTGTCAAATCGATGGAAATATAAAGGATATTATAGGAAGGATACCCCACTGTCCCTTGAACAAGTTGCAGGAGTTACAACTGTGCTCCAACAATATTACGGGAATCATGTGAGACAACACACTTGACCAGCTTACTCGTTCTTGACATCTCTCGAACAACCTAACTGGAGGCATACCTTGAGAGGTGGTCCTACTCTCTAGTTTAAGCAGCCTTGATCTCTATTCCAACAATCTAACTGGAGGCATACCACAAGGGTGGGCCTATCTCTCTAGCAACAATATCAGTGGACTTGTGCCATATGAGATCGGTATGCTCAGTAATTTGACCATATTGGAGCTTAGAGACAACAATCTCAGTGGATCTGTGCCATCTAAGATTGGTATGCTTGGCAATTTGACCACCTTGGATCTCAGAGCCAGCAATTTGAATGGTAACTTCACTAAAGAACATTTGAGAAGTCGAACGAGGTTAAAGGAGCTGGATTTAAGCGGGAATTCCTTGAGGATTACAGTTGGTTCGGATTGGATACCACCCATCACTTTAGAAAAAACATATCTTCACTCTTGCCAACCAGACCCTTTGTTTCCTGCATGGCTTCAATTTCAAGTGGACATCCGCGAGCTGGACATATCAAGCATAGGAATTGCTAATAGGCTTCCTGTGGTTCAACACTAAATTTGCAAAGGTCATATATCTAGACATCTCAAAGTAGTCACCAGCTCAGATAGAACTTGAGCCAGCGGCTTAACTGGGTCGGACGCTCAGGAGCCGGTGCTGAAGGGTCAATTGCCATTGCTCCAGCTGCAGTAAAATTGTTAGCCGGCGTCGTCCCCGCTATGAAGATGGCAGCTCGGTACGGTGGCTTGTAGGGGTCCGAAATACTGTTGCCATCAGAGCAACCCCCAACAAGCCGTCTTGAAGCTGGTAAATTGACTCCGTGTCTCCGGTCGAGGACTCATCGTCCGTGTAGACGAGAGTCTCTCCTCCAGACTCAGAGTTTTCCGCAAGTTCTGCACCTTGCACGAAGCCAACAAAGACGTGCTTCCTTCCGGCTTGAACTCTGGCGGGTTGCGCGCGCCGAGCCGGCTCGACGAGGTCGGTGCAGATGCCCGACTTGGGTTCAAATCCGCCAATCATGCCGATGAAAACGTGGATTCTGCTGAAGGGGACCCGGTACCGATACTCGATTGAGTCGGCCTCGGAGCCCCAGCCAGCAACGTCGATGTAGAGGTTGCCACGGCAACTCTTCGTCATCCTGCCAACGATGTATCCCTCCATCCCTGGGAAAGAACCCTTCAAGAACTCGAAACCACCGTGCTCTGGCCCCACGGTGGGCGCCAACTGTCATGATTTTGTCACGGCAGATGTCCTAGTGTGAGGATTTAGACGCGAGGCCATCGCAACTGGGTGATTAGCTTGTCGGGGTTGATCGGAATCGAGAGACATGGATTTACTCAGGTTTGGCCCCTCACGATCGAGGTAAAAGCCTACGTCCTGCTTTGCGTTTATTGCTATATGATCGAATACAAGGGAGAGGATTCGCTTGACCTAGCTATTGATTGATGGTAACTTCCGTCTTTCTGCCTCAGGAGCTAACCTTTATATACATGTCAAGGCCCTGGGCTTACCAGAGTCCGGATCGTACCGCGATCCGTGTCTTAGTATTTTTTTTCTAAATTGCCTTGTTCTCTACACAAAGGAAACTCCGGCGACTTGTCTTTTGGGCCACGAGCCGCCGTCTTCGGTGCCGGGCTCTGAGCCGGCCCACTCCATGGGTTGCCTTATTGTTCTGCACCTAGGCGCCTTGGCCCATCTTGAGTCCTGCTCCCAAGACGCCAATGGATGACTCCTCCCACTAAGGGAGGGTTATATCGTGGGGTTATATCCCCAACAGAGTGGATGTAGAGCAGGCATCACCACCACTAGCAGAAACCGCGCGAAGAGTCGATGAATAGCAACCAGCACAACCTGCTGAAGACGCTATAGGAGACAGCGTCATAGAGGGACGGGGTACCAAGCACCGAGCAACCACACATGTGCTATACGGGATCATATAGGGAACACCATCAGAAGTCTGCGGGCAGCGACGAAGATGCAGATCCGACGGAAACCTAATATTAGTTTTTTTACTGTATATTTTTTATCTCTCATTTTTTTTACACTCAAAGACGTGGAAACAACCCAAAACAACGGAATCGGCAGGCCAAACGAAGCATTAGCACTCACCTGTGAGGCAGATAGCCAGCAGGCTGACTCCAAAAGCAGCAGCGGCGGCGGCCAGGGTGCTCGATCCGGAGGACGAGCGCAACAGCACCTCGATTGAGGGCGTTCGAATCGCGAGCTGGTCCCGATCTGGGTGTGCAGTGGCGACAAGGTGTGCAAAGGATGCCCACGACTGGAGCCGCCAGCGGGGTATGTAGAGGGCGCCCATGCTTGGAGCCGGCGGCGGGAGGTGGAGGCACGGCGGGAGAGGGTGTGGCGGCATCGGTGGGAGGTGGAGGCATGACGGCCGCAGCGGGAGGTGGGAGGCGGCGACAACCAACCGAGAACGGATCCAGAGGGCCTGGCGGGGCAGGGACTGGCATGGAAATCATGGTGGAGCCGCTGGCCTGGAGCAGATCATTTATAGATCCACCGGATCGAGCCCGTGTCTACGGGATGGCCGCTGGTCAGGAGTCGCAGTAGGCAACAGGGTCTTGGCTGAGGTGTTGGTCCGGCGAAGATCAAGCGAGGCAGCCGCCGGATCGGGCAGGCCTAGAGTCAAGGAAGACTGCAACTACCGGCAAAGAAAGCAATGGCAGCGCGTGAGGTTGGATCCGGAGGCGAGTTGCGACACGGAAAAAAAACTCTAAACCTAGGTTCTGATACCATGTTATACTGCAACTTATATTACTAGAAGGCCAAGGCAATAATATATATGATGTACATGAGGATGCCAAAAGGCAATAGTACAAAAAGCCAAAGGCCATCATCAATATAACTCTAAGTCTCTAACACATTACTATCCCAAAGCTCAAACCAAAAGGCACTCAAGGGTTGCCGATGCTGCTCAAGAAGTAGCAAATGCCCCAATCAAAAACCCAGAACAGGAGGCTTAAACACACCAAAAATCAGGACGATCAATCAAGGGAAAAAGAGATTTGAACTTTGTAAGATTGCAGGTGACCTCACGGTAACTAGAAGGTGAGGAGGCCACGGAATGGAGAACGCCCACGGCGGAGTCGCTCGAGAACCTTGAGCATTGAAGGCCTTTCCAGCGGATCCATGACGGTGCAATCCACTCCCAGCCTGAACATGGTCGCCATCTCCTTCATGTATCGTCCTTGATCTGGGATGCCCTTGTCGACGGTAATCTTGAACATTTTCAGATTGTTTGCCATCAGTTCATTGCACGTCTTCTGTGCCCAAGTTGCCAATAGACCATTCGCTCCACGTCCATTGGCCACTCGTGCCGTGACTAGCTCCAACAAGACCACACCAAAGCTGTAAATATCCACCTTCTCTGTTACTTGGTTTGTCGCTCTCCCATACTCTACAATTAATCAGTTATTAGTTAGTATATACTACTACTACTACTAGTTAAAGGAGAAAGGTAATTAAGATAGAATTATTTCTGTTGTGTGCATTGATTTTCCAACGTACCTGGAGCTGCATACCCAAAGTTACCCGGAGGCAGGTCCGTGATTGGTAGCGGTTGGCCGAGCCCGGCCATGTTCATGTGCGCACCATCAAAACCTGCTATCACGGGCTTGAAATTCTGATCAAGCAAGATGTTGTTAGGGCTGATGTTATGGTGGACAATTGGCTTCTTGCACCCATGGTGCAAGTGGCAGAGCCCTTTGGCCACGCCGATGGCGATGGCCCTCCTCTGCGGCCAGCTCAGCGGCTGACCGAGATGCATGGGTTGGTGCAGCCAGGATCGAAGATTGCCATTCACCGGATACTCGTAAACGAGCATGATCGCGTCTTCCCTCTGGATGAGGTCTGCGACTTTGATGATGTTGACGTGAGAATTGCTGGCTAACAGGATCATCTCCAAATTGTAGTGGTACTTGACATTGTCGTGTACTTGCAGTGCTGGGTTCATGCTCTGGAACTTCTTCACGGCCAGAGTAGTACGATGACTGTTGCCCGGAATGCCCTGATCATGGACTAAGTACAGTTGTTCGTCCTCCCATGTCCTTCTGCTAGCCCACATCCTTGCCATGGTATCTTCAGTAAGGCCGTGGACTATGGCTTGCTCATCAGCCGCAATATGCTGCGTCGCTGCAGGACGCCTCCAGAACTGCAGAACCATTCTCTCAGCGGCCGGGTTGCGTACGTGTGGAGAGGCTTGTGTCTAGTCAACTCAAGGGTGTGCCAGAAGCTGCAGATGCATTATTCATTAGTGTTCAATCATTAGTATGTCAATTATTATATACTTTACATAAAAAAATAACTAAGGCAGAAAGAGAGATGCGTGTTCAACTCTAGTTAGTTTGAGCCAAAAAAAGTAATTAGTTTGATAGCAAAATGTTGACAGCCGTAACAAAGAATGGTGTGTATGACGAATGTTTGTGCCAATCGAAATAGCTCAGGATCTTCTTTCAGTTTATTTTGCATGTTTCTTCATACATGATAGATGGATCAAATTATTGAAATGTTGATAAATTCTAAAACTAAATCTAAATATATATTAACTGGTTCAGGATCTCTTTCAGATCTTCATCAACGCCGGTGACATACATAAAAAAAACTAAATACTTGAATTGATATATTCAACACATGTTATATTAATATATCTATTATGTGATGTGATAAGACATGCTCAACCTACTAGGATTCAATCACGGATGCAAATTCAGAAGCCAGCTGGTGTTCAATTCAGGGAGTGTTGGCTAACATGCTCTATATAACAGATTAACCGAGGGGCAAATAAACATGAGGGGAAGGTAGAGGGAGAGGAGAGGAGTGTGCGCTGCGCTGCGCACGAAAGGGATTAGCCGGCGGGTCACCGGCGGGATGACGCAGAGTCGTGCGCCATCGGCCGTACCGGAACGGCAGGTGCACGCTGCTAGCCCCACACCCAAGCCGTCGCCTGCGTGCACCAACATCGACGGCGGGCGTCTCCGGCGGATCCAGCGGTCCATACAAGGTGGCGACATGGCCTACCTACTTCTAATGTGGACCGCACCGACAAAAGCGAATTAGTTGAGAGGAGAGGAGCATGGGCGCAAAAGGAATTTCACAGTGTATCACCGGCGTTGGAGATCGAGGTGGACGGAGTTGGAGAGGAGCTCCGAGCTAGCGGTGAAGAATTCAGCTTCGCGGCCGTGGCCGCCGCTGTCTACTCCAACGACCGCACGGCCGGCGTCTCCCGACCTCTCCGGCTCCGGCTCTATCACCTCCTCCAGGTCCAGTGTATGGGTGGTGGTGGTGTGACCGGTGGAGATGGTTTGCCTAACCAAAAGCACTAGTTGTTGCCTTAATATTTCTAAAGCAGTTGTTGCTTTAAGAGCGTGGTTTACTATATGAATCTGCCATGTCATTTATACCTATCATCTATACGCACACATACAATGATGTGAGCTATAAGATTGTACATTAGTATTTTTTTCACCTTCTTACTCTTTCTTCACATTTCTTATATTTGCATATGAATGCGTATATAGCTAGGCTCTACATGAGGCTAGTCATAGTGGGGAATAACTTAGACTAGTAACATACATATGTTACTAGTTCATGCTACCATCTTCATAGTGGGAAGTGTCATATATAAATGTAGTAACATGCATATTTTCATTTATTGCTTCGTAGACTCATTTTGTATTGGAAACCGCTATGTGATGGTAACATATTATGTTACTCTATTTGTCTCTCTCCTCTTTAATTACATGACACGTCATTTTTTTTGCTTACGTGGCATCTGTGTTACTACTTATGTTACTCTCACTATGACTAGCCTGAGAGTCCACTCCTACTTTTTTACATACCTTTCATTCACATAGGCAAAAGTGTCATCTAAGCGGGCTCTAAGCCCACTATTATAGTTGCTCTAATTAAGAAGCAGCGGTCCCCTAAATAAAATAAAATAAGCAGTGATGTGCACACGACACGTTACACACTTTTTTGGACGACAAACCAACCAAGTCGTCCATGCATGGCAACAAACCGCCACTGGCCCCACGACGAGCCGTCGTGCATATTATCCATTGTATGCACATCAATTCTTGTAAAAGTGCGTTCTCTTAAAAGTGCCACCATGGCATTAATACCGCCGTAAGATGAAGAAAATAGAATTTTAGTTTCTCCTAGTAATTTAGATAAGAGATGACCTCTTCTTAACAATAATATCTATCAACGCAGAATTACAAATAGCTGGTTAGTAAAGATAAAAACTAAGAGATAAACTGTGTTAATAATCATCGAAAGTACCAAATACCTCGGACATAATAAAAATTACATCTACGTCTTTGATCGCTGATTGACCACTACCGCCATTAAAACGAGCTACGGATCTAATATCTATACTCGTCTAATAACAAAACACACGCACACAAAAACAAAAACAAAAACAAAAAACTACTCATCCTACTCATAATCTAATGGGCACCTAATAAAGATATTGGCTGTACAATACCTACTCATCGAGCCAAACAAATAACTACTCTAGTATTTTAGTCCACAAAATATGATGCGCACGTACCTTGGTCCGCACTCCGGAGTAGAGGCTCAATGTCATGGCTAGTCAGGTGGTGATTGAGTGGGACTGGCTGGTAGGCGTTGAATATATATACCGGGCGCAATCCGAGAGAGGTTCTACTGGGGTGAGTCAGCTTCTCGGAACCTTCCTCCTCGTCCTACTCATAATCTTATAATAACCTAATAAAAACATGACGTTGGGCTAGGCTTTTTCCGTCAAGCATGCACGTTCGCTAAAGCATCACTAACCCTTGAGCTGTAAAAAAAAAAACGCTTGACCTACTCTCGAGAACTCTATCTCGCACTAAAGAAGACGAAAGGATCTCTCGCGTCGAACGCTACCGTAACGGGCCGGCCCTTAGCATTCCCTCGCGAGGGACGAAGAAAGGAAGAGAAAAGGGATCGGGCTAGGATTCTTTTTTTGGCTAAGATTCTATCCCAAGACCTCCCTTTGCACTAGCAAGGTAGCACTGCTTATACTATTTGGGCGCGAACCACTCGAAGAGTGGGGTTTCATTCTCTTTCTTCTGGTTTATTCAGGGTTTTTTTTTTCCTTCTCTTTTTCATTTTTTTGTTTCTGTTCTTTTTCTCCTTCTGCAGTTTTTTTTTGCATTTATTTCTTTGGTTTATATTTTTTTATTTTATTTTTCCTTAGGTTTATTTTGTTTCTTCTTTGGTTTTGGTTTTCTCACTTTTCTTTGTTTCTTTCGGTTTTCATTCTACATCTTTTGTATAAGTCAAAAACATTTTTCTAATACACATATAACATTTTCCCAATACAAATTAAACATTTGTTAATAGATGGTCAACTTTTTCTGTCCACATTTTAAACATTTTTAAAATACAAGATTAACATTTTTCTAATACATGGTCAACATTTTTCCTATACACACTTTTAAACATTTTCAATGTCATAGTCCTAGAATATTGCCTGTAATTAAATAGTTGCATTAGAGAGTATCATGCATCATATTTAAATTCAAAGAATTTTGAAATGGGGATGATCAAAACCCTAGCACTAACTCAATTCACCTAGGTCAATTCGAATCTTTTCAATGAACCACAAAGTGCCCTTAAAATGTTCATGATTTATGGAACAAGGTGAAAACCTCTACCAAAAATGGTGCATATTTTCCCAGGACATATTTGGGCTTTGAATTAAGTCACTAAATTATTTGAATTGAGTTATAAATTTCTATAAACTATTTATAGCTCCAATAATTCTGATACTTTGAGGGACACCGGTTCTGATCGAGTTAGTCCACGCTTCATTTTTCAGAAGCAACAAAACCGAATTGGTTTGAAAACCAAATTCAAAAAAATGCAAAAATAAAAAACAAAAACAAAAATAAAAGGTAGAGAGAGAGAGAGAGAGAGAGAGAGAACCAACCTGGCAGACAAGCCAGGCGCCCAACCCATGAGGGGCACAGTCGTCTTCAACCTCTGCCTACTGGTAGAGGCGTGTCTACGCAGGCACACCCGAGGCCTCCACCTCCTGCGTCGGCATGTGTCGCGTCTCCCCGTTCAAATCCTCTCGGCCAGGAGACATGCATGACTATGCTATTTGCTGGCGTGGAATCCTAGGTCCAAGTGAGTGGATTATAACTAGTCTTGCATGACTATGCAATTTGCCGGCGTGTTCTAGTTGTGTGTGTTTGTGTCGGCTGTGTGCATCTTAGCTATGAGGCCTGGTGTGTTCTTATCATGTTTGTATCCACTTGATGCTTCATTTTGAGTCAATAAAATCCATCCTTTTCCAAAAGAGTTAGTTCTGATAGAACAATCGAACTTTTGGATTGTTTGCTGAACATTTACGCCCTTTTGTTGCAAAGCTGTTAGTACAAAAAGTGTGTGGGACTTGCCCAATGGCATAAAACTTGTTGTGACCTTGTTATTAGTGGATAAACTTTTTCCAATAAGCTTGTCGCAAACAATCCGATATAACCATGCATTTACGCAGGCATTATAATGTTGACCACGCATTTGCGCATGGCATTGTACTAGTTTGATATAACCACACCTAAAGTAAGTAACTTGTATAACGAATACAGAAAAACATGTACGTTAAAATAATGGCAAAAATAGTAAAAAAAAGGAAGAAGATATCTAGCAACGCAAATGCATGAGTTATATTGCAAGTTCGTTACATTTTGGATCTCGTTAACAAGCAGAAATCCTCCGTGGTAGATGGAGAGCGGCCCGGGAAACGAAAATAAAAATACTCCGGTGATGTATCGAGAGTAACCGGGAGGTGAAAGTAGAAATCCTCTGATGATGAATGGAAAGTAGAGGACCTCTGGTGGTGGATGGAGAGCGAGCCGGGAAGCAGAAGTAGAAGTAGACCGGTGATGGATGGAAATCAACAGGGAGGTGAAAGTAGAAATCATCTGATGATGAATGAAAAGTAGAAGGCCTCCGGGGCTGGATGGAGAGCGAGCCAGGAAGCGAAAGTAGAAGACCTCTGGTGGTGGATGAAGAGCAGCCCGGGAAGCGAAAGTAGAACTCCTCTGGTGGCGGTGGCGGTGGTGGTGGTGGATGGAGAGCGACCCGGGAAGCGAAAGTAAAAATCCTATGATGATGAATGGAAAGTAGAAGTCCTCTGGTGATGGATCGGGAGCGGCTGGATTGAGAGCGACCTGGCACGTAGACTAACGACATTTCCAGTAGTGACATTTTCAAGAAAGCAACTTCACAGGGTGGTCGTATGTATGCGGAGCAGTGCCACATACGACGACAGTAGAAAGTGAGACCGCGTGTGGCATTGGAAAATAATGTGCCTCGTCATCGTCTCATCTCATCTCATATTACTAGTGCGCTTTCCAGTGGTATGTCATCGGAAAAAGCTCAGGCAAAAAAGGTTTGTGACGACGTCACTGGCACCGGCTAGTGACTTTCTTTTGTGTGGGCACAGTGACTTGAGACTCACGGAACGGCGGCCGGCCGGCTTCTCATCCAACTCATCAAGGATACGTACAACTTTCCTCCAGTATATATTATTGTTGCTATGTAGATTCCTTCCATCCTTTGCCTCTTCTCCACCAATTCATTTCACTTCCATCAACTTACCCGTACATAACTTAGTTAAAATGTTTGATTCGGATTCTATAATCTTTTTTGGGAGACAAATCTATCATACTAGTATAAGACATTTCACTGGTTACTATACATGTTTCCACAAATATACCAATGGAATTTTTAGCAATATACCATTTCAAACACACAATGATAATTTTAGGATTTTTTTTATTTTACATTTTTAATAGTGTTGTTGGGCAAAACCACGTTGATATGAAGTAGATAACTGCCCTTGCATCGCAATGGGGTATTAATATCCTAAATGCTACTAGAAACAGGGCTTTGGTTCTAGGCTGATCGGAGCAATAGTCCCGGTCGATTTACGAACCAGGACTAATATGAGCATTGGTCCTGGTTCGAGCGGCTAGAACGCCAGCCGGGGCTCGGCAGGCATCAGTCCCGGTCAGAATCGGGCCTTTAGCTAGTCCCGGTTCCAGACACCAACCGGGACTAAAGGGGGTGCGGCAAGAGCGACACCCTTTAGTCCCGGTTGATGTCTGAACATGGATTAAAGGTATGTCTTCAGTCCCGGTTTTATACCCCAATTGGGTCTAAAAAGTTGCTTATATATATCTCGCCCCTGCCCACCCTTCCCTCTATTTTTTCCTCATAGAAGGTAGGAGTGTGTGCTATTTTGTTTTCCATTCCTATGCACAAGAGGTGTTCGATAAAATGTCCATGAGCATGATGCCACTTGAGTTCACAAAACAAACATGATATGAGGTGCCCGAGCCACACTTAGGCTTTCTCCTCTTTCTTGCCGGACCAAACAATCCATTCTTCTCCTCTGTCCCCATCCTCACCGTCATCGATCGCCCGCACCGATCTCATCGCCGGCACCACCGTGGTGAGCCTCTTGTTCTTCTCTTTTTTTAAAAAGAAAATCTTGTATGTTTTAAATAGTTATTTGTACAATTTTCTTACTTGTATTATTGTTTATTATTATATAGTGCCATGGTTTTGATATTCGCCCCCGTCTGCTCTCGTCCGTTCTGTGATTCGGATGTGGTATATTATCTCTTATAACTATTTGTTTCATTTAGTGTTTATGACAATTATGCTGTCCAACTTGACATAGATACTTTTATCTAGGAGTTATGTGAACCGGAAGTTCCAACCGACCCTCTTGCCAAGAGGTTAAATTTAGTTGAAAAAGAAAACAATTATTTAAAAGAAAAATTGAAAAATAATTGAAGAAGAGAAGATGAAATTGGAGTTGCATGTTGTCGATGACGTCGATGATCACAAGATCAAGATGGATGCAATGCTCTTGAAGATTAGGAAGATTAGAAAATATGCCATTGATAAATAGGCTTGGTATCATTATGTTGTTGGATCAATGTTTACCTTAGTTATAATTTCGATCGCATTTGTTGTTGCATTTAAATGTTTTATATAGTTGTATTTTAGTTTCAATGTATGTTTAGATGCTTCAGATGATTGTATGTTGTTTTATGAGAACTATGTACGAACTTTATGTATTTATTTTTACAGTAATAACATTTGATCACTATTGTACTTTGGTTTAATTGTGATGAACTTGTATCAATTTGGTCATTTCTCTATTCATGATGTTCTGCAATGGTTTTTGATATACTTAATTATATAATGCAGATGAACCGGCAATGGATGTACGGTGACAGACGCACTTCCGAGTATATTACGGGCCTGCATAATTTTATCAATGTGGTTGAGGCAAACCGTCAGAATGGTTTTATATATTGTCCATGTGTTGTCTGTGAGATACGAAGGATTACTCTTCCTTGAAAACCCTTCACTTCCACCTGCTTAAGTCTGGTTTCATGCCCCACTATAATTGTCGGACCAAGCACGGAAAAAGAGGGGTTATGATGAAAGACAATGAAGAAAAAGAGGATGATGACAACTATCCTATGTTCCCTGAATACGGTGATACTGCAATCGGGGAAGCTGAAGACCAAGAGGCACCAGATGCACCCGCTGATGATCTTCGCCGGGTCAATGTTGATGCATCAAGAGAATGCGAAAGTGAAAAGCAGAAGTTGAAGTTCGATCGCATGTTAGAGGATTCCAAAAAATGGTTGTACCCAAATTGCAAAGATGGCAACACAAAGCTCGGTATCACACTGGAATTGCTACAGTCGAAGGCATAGAATGGTATATCTGACAAGGGATTTGAGAAGTTGTGCAACACAAGTGATGGAAATATGCCCTAGGAGGAATAATAAAATGGTTATTATTATATTTCCTTATTCACGATAAAGATTTATTATTCATGCTAGAATTGTATTGACCGGAAACTTAAATACATGTGAAAATACATAAACAAATACCGTGTCCCTAGTGAGCCTCTACTAGACTAGCTCGTTGATCAAAGATGGTTAAGATTTCTTAACCATAGACATGAGTTGTCATTTGATAACGGGATCACATAATTAGAAGAATGATGTGATGGACAAGACCCAATCATTACCATAGCATATGACTGTTCAGTTTATTGCTATCGCTTTCTTAATGTCAAATACATGTTTCTTCGACCATGAGATCATGCAACTCCCGGACTCCGGAGGAATGCCTTTTGTGCTATCAAACCTCACAACGTAACTGGATGATCATAACGGTGCTCTACAGGTATCTCCAAAGGTGTCTGTTGAGTTGGCATGGATCGAGACTGGGATTTGTCACTCCATATGACGCAGAGGTATCTCTGGGCCCTCTCGGTAATACAACATCACAAGCAGCTTGCAAGCAAAGTGACTAAGGAGTTACTTACGGGATAATGTATTATGAAACAAGTAAAGAGACTTGCCAGTAACAAGATTGAACTAGGTATGGAGATACCGATGATCGAATCTCGGGCAAGTAACATACCTACTGACAAAGGAAACTACATATGTTGTCATAAAGGTTCGACCGATAAAGATCTCTGTGGAATATGTAGGAACTAAAATGGGCATCCAGGTCCCGTAATTGGTTATTGACCAGAGAGGTGTCATGGTCATGTCTACACCATTCTCGAACCCGTAGAGTCCGCACGCTTAACGTTCGTTGACAATATAGTATTATATGAGTTATGTATGTTGGTGACCGAGTGTTGTTCGGAATTCCGGTTGAGATCACAGACATGACAAGGAGCTCCGGAATAGTCCGGAGGTAAAGATCGATATATGGGATAATAGTGTTTGATCTCCGGAAAGGTTCCGGAATTCACCAGAAGGGGTTTCGGATGTTTTACGGAATATTCGGGGTACAAGAACACTTTATTTGGGCCAAGGGGTAAAGCCCACGAAGCTTTAGGAAGGTGCAAAAGACTGTTTTGCGGAGGCCAGGGGCCAGATGCCAAGGACCCTAGCGTATGGTCCTAGAGTCCTAGAAGGACTCTTGCCTTGCGGGCAAAACCGACTTTAAGGAGGCTTTTTCTCCAAGTTACAACCCCAAGGCTCAACGTATAAATAAAGGGGCAGGACTAGCACACGGGACACATCAAGATTCATCAAGCCGTGTGCCGGCAACCCCATCCCTCTACTTTATCCTCTGTCATAGATTCCGTTGTGCTTGGCGAAGCTCTGCGGAGATTGTTCTTCACCACCACCGTCACCACGCCGTCGTGCTGCCGAACTCATCTACTACTTCGCCCCTTTTGCTGGATCAAGAAGGTGAGGACGTCATCGAGCTGAACGTGTGCTGAGTGCGGAAGTGCCGTACGTTCAGTACTTGATCGGGACGGAACATGAAGGTGCATGAGTACATCAACCGCGTTGATAAACACTTTCCGTTAGCAATCTTCAACGGTATGAAGATGCTCACCGCCTCTCGTAGCTATACATCTTCATGGACAGATCCAGGGGTGGAGCCAGGATTTAAGCATAGGGGGCCAAACGGCGATGAAGCCAAAAAATATTTTGTGCCTCACATACTACCCAATAATTTTATATTTAAGTATGACACACATTTAACTTTGCCTAGGCACACAATTTTTGTTTAAAGCTGGAGCGTGTGCAGGTATAGGTAATACTAGATGAAACCCCGCGCGTTGATGCGGGAATCGATTGAATATATGTTGATGATATTTTGCTGTCATGATCATTAGAACTCCATATATGAATAACCATCACCACTAATGTCTAGTTAGAAACTTGTAATAGACACAAATAATCACCCAATAATTTTGAAATGCGTCAACCACAATATTACCATCTTTATTTTGCAACTACATATGACAGAACATGTGGAATGTACTTAATAAGAACAATGATACAAATCTTATTTATATAGTATTTTGAAACAACGGAGGAGCTAGCGATCTCCGATTGGAGATTGGAAGGTGACGGTTGCAGATCGATCGGCGAGGAAGAGACGGAACCGGAGGAGTGGTGGCGTGGGCGGCCGATGGCTCAGAGTGGTGGATTGAAGGCGGTTGGCTTATTGAGTAAGGCTGCCGATCTGACTACTCGGCGCGTACTGAGGGAGCGCGGGTTGTTTCCGCAAAATACGAGGGGGCTATAGGCAAAAGAGCAGCGTCCCGTGAAAGCAGCACAGCGAGGGACCATATACTGTTACGTAAAAGGACCGCAGAGTGTTATGTATTTGCTTTTCTTTTTCTTTTTAAGGTAATGTATTTGCTTGTACATAAAATGACCCGTAATGTAATGTTTCTCGAGTTGCGGGACCGCGCCAGAGTCTTCAAGGACGAAACGTGAAATTTTAGGATGCGAACAGGCCTCGGTTCGATGGGCCCACATCCAGTACAGCTTGGCGGTGAGATCCTTTGCAGAACTGTACACTATATCCTAGTGCTGATATGATGACACGTGGTGTCAGATTCATGGGGCAGCGACCGTACTTCACAGTGCACTGGTGCAGAGGATCCCGGCCGGCCGGAATCTGTGGACAAGTTAAAAATCGCAAACCCCGGGAGCTGCCATAGTACCACGTCCCGCCCCTGCTATACTATGGTGCCAACACGTGTCCATGTCCCGCCCCTGCTATATTATATAGTGCTATTTATACTGCTCCCCAGGGAGGCGATGGTAAACCATCCATTACACCATGAATGCCTGACTACTAGTACTAAGTACACTGCTCGTAGGACAGCCGCGGACTCAGCGGATGCCATAACACCCAGCTTCAGAACAGAGGTAAGTATGTACTCCCTCTGTAAACTTTTATAAAATCGTTTAGATCACTTTATCTTGACAGTTAAACATTCGAATACGTGCCCCATCATTTTATTTTATATTTTGTGTGAAATCATTTCATTTTGGTATGAAACTGTACGTATGTTTCATTATTGCCTACATCAACCGTACTACAGTAGTTGCACTTGCCCTCCATATATTTGTCTTCTGTGCTACTTTGGTGTTAATTATGGAATTTGCCAAAATTTAGTAAACTTGTCGAAACTACATCGAATTCTAATACGAGGGGAACTAATAAATCCGGACGGAGGTAGTAGGTTTTTTCTTCCAGTGCACCATCCAAAGACACATATTGTACAAAAAAAATCTTTTGAATTTCTGTAGGATTTCATGATACATGGCATTTTAATCCTCCCCGTTCTGACTTCTCTTCTGATAAAATGGGGTCCCCCCGGGCCCCCCCTATTCCTACATTCTTAAACTCCTGCGGTAAAAAAAATAACCCAGAAAGGACCCACTGGTCAGCGCCTACCTGGACTGGACATGGATCCCCCCACTGCTCTCGTTCCATTCCCAACCTCCACCCATCCATGGACCGCCCGTGTTAGGGTCGGCGGGAGGGCCGCCCGGTTTGGAACCGGGGAGGCGGGAGCCGCCCGCCGTCGATGTGGTTGGGGTGGCGAGCCGTGCCGTCATGGCGCCGTGGGAGGCGACCGCACGAGACGACCCGACGAGGCAGCGGCGGCGGCCGGCCCCGTATTGCGGCCTCCTTCTCCAACTCTCACCTCCTTGATCTCCACCGCCGGTGATCCTTTGGTGCACACGTACATCTCCTCTCCCTCTACCTTTCCCCTCAACTAATTTGATGTTTCCTCTCTGCTATCTCTGTTTGTCTGCTAAAGCATCAGGTGAGAGAGATGCAGCTGGATTCTGAATGTTATCATGTGGTTTGCACTAGTAATTCAATCCTAGTAGAGCACTACTTGTTGCAACCATAAGAGTGATAGCCAGTTTATCATCATTTCAATAACTTGATCCATGCTCATTCGCAAAAAAATAAAATAAAAAACCTTGATCCATGCCAAAAGCCCGAAATACACCGTGCACACCAAAAATTAGCAAAGTCTCCTTGCCTTAACTGAAACTTTTCCTAAGATTCACTCATCTTTGTCGTGGCTGTCAACAGTCCTCGTTCTTAACTCAAACTTTAAAGGAAGATCCTCAACTATTTTACAAGGACCAAACATTCTTCAGATTCACTCATCTTTGTCGTGGCTGTCAACATTTGGCTTTCAAATAGTTGCATCCCTCTCTATCTCTCATAGTTAAACAATGGGTACGTGTGCAGGTTGATTGGTTCATCACCTTTCCCACGAACCTCTTCCCCCGTGACCGCAGCTGCTGAAAATGGCCGGATCACGGCTGGCCCGGCGCAGCAACCGTCCTGCCGCGCTGATGCCCATTGTGCTCAATGATCAAGGCATAGTTGACAGCCTTACTGAAAATAATCAGAGAAGCGTGTGGGCTAGCACAAGGATAGGGCAGGACGAACAACTCTACTTAGTCCATGTTCAGGGTACGGCTGGCATCGGTCACCCAACCACGCTGGTCGTCAAGAAGTTCCAGAACTTGGACGGAATAGTGGACGGTAATCTAGAGAACCGCTGCAAGTCGGAGATGTTCCTGTTAGCCAGCATCCGTCACGACAACATCGTCAATGTCCTACACTTCATCCAGAGGGAGAATGCGATCATGCTTGTTTACACGTATCAGGTGAACGGCAGTCTTGACCAGTGGCTGCACCGGCAGGAGGAGGGTGAACTGCCGCTGAGCTGGCCGCAGAGGAAGGCCATAGCCATTGGCGTGGCCCAAGGGCTCTTCCACTTACACCACGGATGCAATAGACCGATTGTCCACCACAACATCACCTCTCTCAACATCCTGCTTGATCATAATTTCAAGGCCGTGATAGCCAGTTTTGGTGCTGCACAAATGAACATGGCCGGGCTCAACCAACCATTGCCTATCGCGTGGACTGTGTTTGGTAACTTCGGGTATGCAGCTCCAGGTACGGTGGCGGTTCAGTGCATGCAGTGATTTTTTTTTAAATTCCATCTTATAACTAGTGTGGTCATTTACTAACTAGTCATATAAATGATTAATGTCAGAATATGGGAGGGCGGCAAGCCAGCTGACGGAGAAGGTAGACACGTACAGCTTTGGTGTGGTGCTGCTGGAGCTTGTCACAGGGCGGGTGGCCAATGGGGTGGATGGTCAGTTGGCCATATGGGCTCGTGACAACTGCAGTAAGCTGATGGCAAAGAAGCTGGAACGGTTCAAGATTTCTGTGGACAAGGGCATCCCAAATCAAGCACGGTACATGGAGGAGATGGCTACCATGTTCAGGCTGGGTGTGGATTGCACTGTCGATGATCCGCAGCAAAGGCCGTCCATGCATATGGCTCTCAAACGACTTCGCCGTGGCTGTGGGCGTGGGCGATTTGGTGGCATTCTCACCTGCTATAACCTGTAAAGCCACCGGCTAAGGCAAGTGCCTATTTTACTTTGGAAACATGAAAATAAAGAGTAAAGGCCTTCCATACCATTCACGTGAAAAATGAAGGGAAGCAAAATGAGACATCCCTGATTGCAATGGGCACCTTTGTATCAAAATGGTTCTTCCTCCCACACTTCAGTGTTTGTTGTGTTCCTGACTGCTCCAAGCAAGAATAAAATCTTGAACTCTGGAGTATTCTTAGTGATGTTAGTCTTTGGAGTGCTTGCTCATTTGGAACTTGCAAAATAAACTTTTTTGTTACAGAATATCGAGTTAAGTAGGCAGGACAACATTCTCATGTTTCTGACAACAAACAAGCATATAGAGTTCCAAATGAGCAAGAACTCAAGTAACAACAAAATATTGAACTCTAGGAATCATTCCCACTGAAGTAACAACAAAATATTGAACTCTGACCAAATTTGTGGTCTTCTTGGGCAAATGCTGAATAGAACTATTTTACTAAATTGAATGATAACTACTTGCTGATAGGCTGTAGTACTAAATGTAACCATTTTGTTTCTTGGTGTGGTTGATTGATTTCTGCTGTGTTGATTGCAGGTGAGGAAAGCGGGCATGCTCGGTGGAGTGACCACCTTGTTGTCCGGGAAGTTGAAGTGAAGGATGGGCTTGTCCAGATCATCTCACTCTGCAACATTTATTAACCAGGTGAATGAATAGGTGCCAGCCCCATCCTTTCTGATGTATACATGTTGGTGTTACCTCAATAATTTTGTGTTTTTTTGAAAGGATCAGTCAGACAGTCGCAGACACATGAATGGTCCATACGACGACATGGTCAATCGAATAACCTTTTAGATGGAGGTCAACTATAAGTAACAGTGTGGGCTACTCTGCCTTTCTTGCTCGAAACATTTTGCTGTCCTATTGATGGTTGCTAGTTGGGACATATTATATATTGTCAGGAGCATTCACCTCTGCAGAATTCTGTTGCTGGTAGTTTTCCTTGTTGCTAGTGGCGAGGACTGGAGCAATTAGTATTTGGGATAACATCATCCTGGGGATCTTTGCATTCTGGAGGGTCACTTTTTATATTTACTTGTCTCTGCTTTTATTGACTGGACGACCAAAGCGGTCAGCACACCATGTACTGAACCAAAGCATCTACATAGGCCGGCCAACCTGTGATCCTGCTGCAGAGTCGGTCCATGAGGACACCTACGACCAGCGGGAGTTCCCCTGATCACCTACACAATATCGAAGCCGTTTTGGACTTTTGGGGGTGGCCACTATGAATGCTACGGTTAGTTTCTTTCTAAGATACTCTGCAAAGCTACAGGCCACCGAGCATTCCACTTTATGCAGTGGGCAGACACACATTCAGGCCACATCTCTCATGTAGTACAATCTTACTTGTAATTGCATATTCAAAGTTTGAGATTGCTAACCGGGCATGCCGCCTGGTCTCGTGTACAATCTTACGACTTGCAAACAAGCAACATATCAACTTCAACACTGTCAAAAAAAGGAATCAACTTCAGCAATAGTACATATTTCAATTTAAATCAAAGATCCAAAGTGATAAAGCAGCCAAGCTTCAACCATTCACAACAAAGAAAAGACCATCGAATGACGACTGAACCTAGCTAACAACACTTACGACTGCTATTGTTCTAACCTGCAAGCATACTCTGTTTTTATAGTGGCCCTCGAAACAGGGTCGATATGGTGTCATCATGGGAACTGTTGTTGGTTGTAGACAATCAAATTCAAATGTGTAGGCTTGCATAATCATGGATGATTTATGCGACAGGATCACAGGTTGGCCCATGAAGATGCCTTGGTTCAGTACATGCTACATGGTCATTCAGCTCTTCCACCTCCACGACGCCGGCGTCGACCAGGCCTTCATCGACGCGCTCCCCGTCTTCCTCTACCGCAACGTCGTTGTGGGTGGGGACGACGGCGGGGGGAAGGACCCGTTCGATGGCGAGCGATGGCGAGCAAGCTGCGGACGGCTGGGGAAGGAGGAGGCCGGCGACGAGGAGGAGAAGGAGGCGGAGGACCCGATTGCTTTTTTGAAGAAAAACTAGGGACCCGATTGCATTTTTAGCCCGTTTATGTGTGGGGTCGGGCAGTCAGATTCGCGTTTAACCCAGGCAAAGCGAGCAGTTTTCACACTTGGTAGTTTTTTGTCATGGATTAATAAAGAAGTGGTAGTTTTCGGAACAAAATCGTAAAGTGATAGTTCTCTGTCACGTTTCCGCGAATTGTGGTAGTTTTTGGTTAAATACTCCATTGCCTGCTAGGTTCAAATGGTGAAGGCGACTAAGATCTGAGATGGTAGGTGGGATTTCTCCAGAAAACATATTCTGGTTTAGCCGCAGAAATCGTAATGCACTCAAATCTCCAATCCACAATGGCAACCTTCCGGAAAAACTATTGCGTGATAGATCAAGAAACGCCAGTTTTCTCCAATATTTTAGAAACGATGGGAAGTTGCCATAGAATCTATTGTTACTCAACATGAGAAAGGAAATGTTCTTCACTCCAAAACACTGAGGAAGTTGTCCCTCAAGAAGATTGTTGCTTAAGTCCAAGGCATACAAGGCTTCTGCTTTGCAGAGAGATTCGGGAATATGACCAGTTATTTGATTGGAGATCAGCACCAATGAAATCAAACCCGGAGTCCCAATGTTTGATGGCAAATTTCCAGTTAATGAGTTTTCGGACATGTCCAAGAAGGTAATATTTCTTGGTAAGTTGGGGATTTCACCAGTTAGTTTATTTGAATTGATAAAGAAAAATTGCAGCGACATGCATTCCATGTTTCGTGGCAACCTACCACTGATTTCATTGTTGGAGATGTGCAGATATGTGACCTTTGCAAATGTAGTGTCGAACCAGTCAGGAAGCCTATCAACTATACCTGTGCTTGATATATCCATCAGCGAATGTCCACTTGGAACTGAAGCCATGCAGGAAACGAAGGGCCTAGCTGGCAAGAGCCAAGAGCTGCTTCTTCTAAACTGAAAGGTGGTATCCAATCGGGACCAACTGTAATCCTCAAGGAATTCCCATCTAAATACAACTCCTTTAACCTTGTTAGACTTGCAAAATGTTCTTCAGTGAAGTTACCAGTCAAGTTGTTGCCTTCAAGATTCATCATGGTCAAGTTGCCGAGCATGCCGATCTCAGATGGCACAGGTCCACTGAGATTGTTGGAAGAGAGATCAAGTCTGCTTAAACTAAAGAGAAGCCCCACCCCGTGCGGTATGCCTCCATTTAGGTTGTTCACAGAGATATCAAGAACGACTAAGGTGGTCAAGTGTGCTGTCTGATCCGGCATGTTTCCGCTGATATTGTTGTAGCCCAAACGCAACACTTGCAGTTTGTTCAAGGGACACTGTGGCATCCTCCCTATAATATCCTTTATATTTCCAACAATTTGACACCAAGAAAGGTCCAGAATTTTCAGACTGCATAGGTTTTTGAAGCTTGTAGTCATCGTCCCCATGTTACGATTAAATGACAAATCAATGACTTCAAGGGATGTCATATGTGCCAGTGCATCAGGAGCTTGACCGTATAGTTTAGTTCCGGCAAGGTAGAGATGCTGGAGGCCTGTCAAATTCCAAAACCAACCCCTTGCCATCGGGTGTGCAAAGATGTTACCGGAGAGATCAAGCCTCTCGAGTTTGGTAAGGTTAATATGTGGGAGCGACTGATTTGCAGTTGGAAGAGAGCAAGACCGAAGATTGAGGGCCTTCAAAGAAGGAATCATGTTGACAACATAAGGGCAATCAACTATCGTGCCGAGGTTTACTGAATTCATTCCAAGATACTGCAAATTAGGGATGCGTGCTACCCATGAAATATCTTTTGAGTACATATATGGGTATGATTGGCCTGAGAGGTCAAGATGCTGAAGGTTTGAGAGGTTGCCGAGCTGAGGGAGTACTCTGCCAGAAAATGGTATGCCGGAGAGGTTGAGATATCTCAATCTCGTCAAAGAGCCCAAGAACTCTGGCATGCGGCCACTTGGGCCCTCGAGATAATTCATGCTAAGATCAAGGTGCACTAGACGATCCATGGACAGCAAAGAATTACTTATCTCGCCAACCAAACCTGTCTCTGGAGACAGATTACGAAGATGAAGCCTAAGGACATGGCTGGTCCGGTTGCTGCACTTGACGCCCCTCCACTGACAGCAGTCTTTCTTGTGCCAAGAGTCAAGAACACCCATGGGGTCGCTGGTGATGCCGCGCTTGAAGGACAGCAGGGCGTCCCGCTCCCGCGGTATGCAGCTTGCGCCGACCGAGCCGCCGGGCCGGCCCGAGCTGAAGTGCATCGGAGGCCGGCAACTTGGCGGCAGCTAGGACGCATATGAGCAGGAGCTTGGTAGTGGTTGTATGCATGGCGAGGAAGACGATGGATCCCTCTCTGTGCCGGTACGAACAGAGTTTCATGCTAGTTGTAAGCAATTTGAGTCCATGTTTCTGACTGACTGGCAATCTGACGGCGACCCTGTGAGCAAGCATGCACACACGTTTTTGGTCAAGTTTTCGTCAAGAATGGAGAATTTCCACACAAACTCCAAGGTCTGAATTCGTCTACTTGTGACATCCCCAGTCAGCGAATTTGACTGACAGCACCACTTGGTTTGGTAGAGGTGCACGCTTTTCCTTCCATTTTCTCGGCTCACTGAACGATATCAAGTGAAGATAATTTCAGGGCAGTTTTACATAGACCATGTGAAGAGATCCCTCCTCCTCGGAGAAGCCCACCGGCCTGTGGTCTGCTCTGCTGCTCCTTCAAGGCAGCTGAAAAGTGAAAACTACACTAGTTCTCAACTTTTCTGCAGCTCCATCGTCCCCTGGCAAACAAAGCTGAGCAAACAGCCCAGCTCAGTGAACTTTTCTTTCTTGTTTTCCGAACCAGCTTCATCGCTAGCTCTAACTGAACAGAGACAGAGATTCAGTTCACATCTCTCATGTGCAGCCTTACTGAATTGCAAACAAGCAACGGTAAAACGGCAATATATATGTATGTATACAGGGATTCTTGTTAGAAGCACAAATGAATGTTCGGAAATTCAGCTTATTCAATGCTAACTATAGTTACTTTCCTTTTGTATTTATTTCCTTATGGATTTGATCATTATTTTAGTTTTCTTATTTTTGCCTTTTCTAATTGTCTTTTCTTTTCTTTTTTCCAAATACATGTCTCTTTAATACATGTTGCGCAGTTTTCATATGCACATTCAGCATTTTTTTTATATCCATTGAACATTTCTCAAATGAATCATGAACATTTTCATAATACATGTTAAAAAAAATCTAAATACATGTAGAACATTTTTTAATACATTTAAACTTTTTTTTAATACAAGTAAAACATTTTTCAGATACACATTGAACATTCTTTAAAAATACATGATTAACTTTAAAAAAAAATACATGTTGAACCAGTTTTCAAAAACACGTAGAGATTTTTTCAACACATGACAATTTTTTTTTTGGAAATATTATGAACAGAATTTTTAAAATGTGTGAACATTTTAAAATGTCAAACTTTTATTTGAACGGTCCAAATATCTTTTGAACTTGCACAAACAATTTTTTGACGGTACATGTTCCTTTTATTAATGTAAAAATATTTTAATCCTTGAGGCAAGCAGTTGCTACATCTCGCCGCCGGCTAGACAAATTCGCGCCTCTCTGGGTGCCGTCCGCCAAGGAAGCCTTCCTGAGTGGCTGTTTTCTTCTAAGAAAAGAGTGGGCCGTTTTTTCCTTTTTACCTAAAACAGAGTGGCCAGTTTTGTATTTATTTCCTTATGGATTTGATCATTATTTTAGTTTTCTTATTTAAGATGAATCGGAGGGAGTAAAATAATATTTGTGAGCAATTCTAACTATCGGAGAACACTTGTACACATCTCCTGCACTACGATTTGTATTTATCTACATATATATTCACTAGCAAAAGAGCCCGTGCGTTGCAACGGAAGAGAAAACATGACACACGCTCTTAACCCAACAACCATCACTCAAGATCACAATAGGTCCATCTTCTTTATTTTCGCGAGATATCATATTTGTGTTGCCGCTTTTCCTCTATTAGGTAGAGATATAGTAAATATGCCCATGCGTTGCAATGGGAAAAAACAATTAAACTATGTCAGGATGAGATAAGGACTTTTAAAATGTCATGTCATAAACTACGTCTCATCTTGACCTAGCATTGCGCCATAGAAAGTTGTGTCAATTTTTCTGGGAGCAAGCATTGTATGGAACACAAAAACCCTTTTTTAACCGATGCGTCATGGACTAAATAAAATCATAGAACAACCTCTATGTATCCCCTAAAGAATATTTAAGTGATGGTTCGTCTTTTCGTTATTTACGCATCTGTTTGAATTTTTGCAAACATTTTCTAAAATTTTATGGACATAATTTTCAAATTGTTGAATATGTTTTGAATTCACGATCACCTTTTAAAAATCATGAATATTTGTTTTGAAATAATGTTTTTATACTATGCAAGCAGTTTCTTAATCTTATTTATTTTATGATTTCTCTACCATTTCCTGAGTTCGTGAACATTTTACGATTTCTATACAAAATTCAACTCACAGCCTTTTAAAATTTGGAATTTTTCCGTTGAATTTAAAAGAGAAAAACATAAACAGAAATAAGAAGAAAAAAAAGTAAAAACAAAAGGAAAAGAAAACAGAATGGAGACATCACACCTGGGCGAACCGGGGATCGAACCCAGGTCCCCCACATGATGTGTCGAAGCACAGACCATTTATTAGGGTACCATTGTGTAATAAACAAACCCCGCGGCGGCCTTCAAGAAAAAAAACTGAATCGTTTTTTTCACTTATAGGTGGCATAGTGGGTAGTTTAGGGCAAATTTGAGGGTAGTTTTTATGACGTACGGCAGAAACCCAATTCTCTTTATTATTAGGTAGAGATATACTACATTAAACCTTTATCAGGACTTTTTTTGTGGACATGTATGCTCCAGAATGCTCTATCAGGATATTACAAAATTAAGATCTGGTAATGAAAACATATAAACACACAACAAATGATCTAATTCACCACAATAATCTACAAAGTAATGTGCATTTTGTCTTTATAAATTTTCTACCTAAGAGAGATTCATGAATGAAAGCTTTTATTGACAATATCTGAAACGAAATCTTAAAAAAATAACATAACACTTGTCGCAAAACATGATTTCACTTTAGAGTTAACAACTAATATCCATTGTCATACTTATGTACTTTATTTCCTAATCATTGTAAAAAAAACTATACAAATTAAAACATTATTATGATGAACAATCATGATAGGTAAAAAAGTTGAATATAAATAAGTAATCACTATTATTTTGAACTCCTCAAAATGGTCAATATAGGTATGATCTTATGTCTATGCTAAATAGAATATTTATTCACATGTGAAAGGTCATACATAAGGGAAATGTTTCCAGGATGATTGCATGTTTTATAAGATACTGTGTAGTTGTAACTTATACATACACAGGTCCTTTTGTATGCGATATATAGGGATGTGAGCTTCCATTACAAAGTTTTAGCATGATCGATGTACACTAATCTGGCAGAGAGATGCAACGGATTTAAGTTTCGTGTACTATTTTTCCATCATTATTAGTGCTTCCTAGTTGCACTACAACGGACATCTAAAACAATTGCACGAAATTAGTGTGCTCCATAGTTCACTTGGAGAGAATAACTTTAATGCCTACTTTAAACTTTTTTCGCGAGTAAAGTTATTTTTATTTTAAATTTTCTTGTGACACAAAATGTTATTAGCAAAGTGATAATTGTACACATATTGCATATTCAGGGTTAATTTGGACAAAATAAGATATTTCAAATAAATTCTGAAAATATATATGAACTACTAAAAATAACATGCAAAGATATATACCCATTGTGAGCAGTATTTTACATTACTGTCATCGGTGTGCCGGTACGCCCACCAAGACATACCGCTTCGAGCTCCGGTGCACCGCCTAGTGTTGGGAAATGTTCCATGGTAAAACAAAAAAAATTCAGCAACGAGGGGGAGAGTATGTCTACGTACCCCCTCGTAGACCATAAGCAGAAGCGTTTAGTAACGTGGTTGATGTAGTCGAACTTTTTCATGATCCAACTGATCGAGTACCGAACATACGACACCTCCACGTTCAGCACACGTTCAGCTTGGTGACGTGCTCGCCTTCTTGATCCAGCAAGACAGCGAAGTAGTGGATGAGTTCCGGCAGCACGACAGCATGATGAGGGTGGTCGTGATGCTATCTCCGCAGGGCTTCGGCTAAGCACTATGAAAATATGGCCGAGGGACAAAACTATGGACGGGGGGGGGGGGGGGGCACACACGGCTAAGAGATTGTCGCTTATGTGTGGCGCCCCCCTCCTACATATATATAGGTGGGGGGAGGGAGGAACAACAAAGGAGGCACCCCAAGTGGGGTCCAATCCCACTTGGGGTCCTGCCCCTGGCCGCGCGCCCCCCTCGTTTTGTGTTCAAGCGCACTGCTGCCTCTTAGCTTGTGTGACCGAAGAAGACGTGGTGAAGCTTGAGGCCATCATGATGAATGGAGATGTTGGTTCTCGTCAAGACTAGTTAGTTTGTCTTGGTTCTTTTTGGAACTGTGAATACCAGACACATGATTGTGACTAGTTTGTTGTTGTGGTAGGATGCATTCTTTTGGAGTAGTATCTCTTGTTAGAAACCATCATCCTTGAATTGATGGTACTAGGTATATCTGCTCTCATATATGTATATGTGATACCTCAGTAGCTATACAAATGTTATGCTTGTCCACCTGGAACAAGAAGTTCTCAAATTCGAGGGGTGTTTACATATTTGGTGCTGGGATAGGCTTTGAGGGTTTAAATATGCTCGTATGGTATATCAGCCATGACAAGCTCTACCGCTGAAAGTAATGGCAGAACTTAAGGGTATGTGGAGCTGACAGTTGAAATTTTCTTGCCTGCACCTATAAAACAGAGTAGCTACTTAATGTAATCTTCAAGCCCTTTAAATCCAATATGAACCTTTGCAATTGAGATGCCAGCAAATAATTTTCTTATTATTTGAATGGCCATAAAGTCTCGTTATATCCTTGAGCGGTTACCAACAACTCAGAAAACAGAGAAAGAAAACAGGTAGCAAAATTCCGCAGAGTTGAACGCTACTAACAACAATATGTCACAACTTAGCAACCATCAATAGGACAGAAAAACGAACGTTCCGAGAAAGAAAGCCAGAGCAGCCCACAATGTTGTACTTGAGCTCTGTCTCAAAATTTACAGGATCGAGGCATCCTATATTCATATGCACCATTCGTGTGTGGCATGATCCTTCCAAAAAAAATACAACGAGCATCAGCCAGAAACTAATGAGCATATTCCAAAGTCAGCATATGGGTTTCCTCTTACTCACATCCAGTACTCTACTAGATAACAGAGTCCCATAAGGGCTACACCAACTGTGAAACTCTAACAATGAAGCTATGGAATAAATAAACAAATGAACAGTAGCAAACACAAGAGTTCAAAAGTATTATCATACACAAACAATCAGCACAACATCTGAACAATAGTAATTACAGGAGTTCAAAAGTATTATCATACACGCATAGACAATTATGAATCATCATTATCCTTTACATTAACTTCAACGGAATAAAAATCTCAGCCTAATATGCTGCTTCATGCTTCTTCGGATCTCTTCTTACTCAATTTGTAGTTCCCTTTCTGGCCCAGCTTTTCCATGTGATAACGGCACACACATATATCTGATCATATGTGTGGTCAACCATGTGGAAATAAGCAATCATCCACGCTTTCTTACACAACAAGGCACAGAACACCACCCAGAGACCCAGAATAAATCCCAGAGTGAGTCCAAAATAAAAGGTCATTGGCTCAAAGGAATGTCCATTCATTTTCTGATCGCCTTGCATTGTTACATTCTTTCCAGGGCAACTGTTTGGAAGAGGAGATCCACAAAGACCACTGTTGCCACTGTACATGGAAGGTTGCTCATTGTAGAGGGTGTCAAGCTGACGTCCTGATGGTATTCTCCCTGTTAGATTGTTATCAGACAAGTCCAGGTAGCTCAAATAGGTTATATCTGACAGGCTCAATGGGATCCCGCCAGAAAGCATGTTCCTTGAGAGGTCAAGTGATTCCAAAGCCTGCAAGGCCCCAATCTTATTTGGGATTTTCCCTCTCAACTGGTTCCATGATAGATTCAAGTTTACCAACCCAACAAGAGCAGCTATTTCTTCTGGTATCCCCCCAGTTAATTTGTTTAAAGATAAGTCAATGCTCACCATATCCAAAATGCCAATACCATAATTAAGTTCCCGTCCCTTAATGACCATAGAGGAAAAATAATATGAACCGACCATACTTGAGTAATCGCCGTAAGCTACTAATGAGTCAAGCATAGAATCCTTTACATATGTTCCTGTCATGGCCGTCAGATTTGAGAGATGCCTTGGTATGGTACCTGATAAGCCATTGCCTGCTAGGTTCAGATGGTGAAGGCGACTAAGATTTGAGATGGTGGCTGGGATTTCTCTGTAAAACATATTTGTGTTTAGCCGCAGAAATTGTAATTCAACCAAATCTCCAATCCAGAATGGCAACCTTCCAGAAAAACTATTATTTGATAGATCTAGTGACTTCAATTGTCTCCAATTTTTTAGAACCGATGGGAAGTTGCCAGAGAATCTATTGTTACTCAACATGAGAAAGTACATGGAATTCCCCCCAAAACATTGAGGAAGTTGTCCCTCGAAAAGGTTGCTACTTAAGTCCAACAGAACCAAGATTTCCGCTTTGCAGAGAGATTCGGGAATACGACCAGTTATTTGATTGGAGCGCAGCACTAATGAAATCAAATTTGTAGTCCCAATGTTTGATGGCAATTTTCCAGATAGAGAGTTATTAGACATGTCCAGGCAGGTAATATTTCTTGGTAAGTTGGGGATTTCACCAGTTAGTTTATTTGAACTGATAAAGAAATTTTGCAGTGACATGAATTCCATGTTTCTTGGCAATCTGCCGCTGATTACATTGTCGGAGATGTACAGATACATGGTATTTGCAAATGTAGTGGTGAACCAGTCAGGAAGCCTATCAACTATACCTGTGATTGATATATCCATTGAGCGAATGTCAACTTGGGATCGAAGCCATGCAGGAAACGAAGGGCCAAGTTGGCAAGACCAAAGACCTATCGTTTCTAAAGTAAAGGGTGGTATCCAATCGGGACCAACTCTAAACCTCAAGGAATTACCACTTAATAGTAGCCTCTTTAACCTTGTTAGACTTTTAAAATGTTCTTCAGTGAAGTCACCATTCAAGAAGTTGCCTATGAGATCCATTGTGGTCAAATTGCAGAGCATACCGATCTCAGATGGAACAGGTCCATTGAGATTGTTGTCTCGAAGAACCAATATGGTCAAATTACCGAGCATGCCGATCTCAGATGGCATGATTCCGGTAATATTGTTGGAGCGCAAGTGCAACTCGTGCAGCTTGTTTAAGGGACACTGGGGCATCCTCCCTACAATATCCTTTATATTTCCGCCAATTTGACAATAAGAAAGGTCCAGGATTCTCAGATTGCATAGGTTTTTGAAGCTTGTAGTCATCGTCCCCATGTTACGATTATATGACAAATCAAGGACTTGGAGGGACGTCATATGTGCCAGTGCATCAGGAGCTTGACCGTACTGTTGAGTGTCGGCAAGGTACAGATGCTGGAGGCCTGTCATATTCCAAAACCAACTCTGTGCCATTGGGTGGGCAAAAATGTTGCTAGAGAGATCAAGCTTCTCGAGTTTGGTAAGGTTAATATGTGGGAGTGATTGGTTTGAGGTTGGAAGAGAGCAAAACCCAAGATCAAGGGCCTTCAAAGAAGGAATCATGTTGACAACATAAGGCCAATCAACTATCGTGCTGAGGTTTACTGAATTCATTCCAAGATACTGCAATTTAGGGATGCGTGCTACCCACGAAATGTCTCTCGAGTACATATATTCATTGCAAAATTGGCATGAGAGGTCAAGATGCTGGAGGTTTGAGAGGTTGCCGAGATGAGGGGGCACTCTGCCAGAAAATGGTACCCCAGAGAGGTTGAGATATCTCAATCTCGTCAAAGAGCCCAAGAACTCCGGCATGCAGCCACTTGAGCCGTTGAGGTAATTCATGCTAAGATCAAGGTGCACTAGACGATCCATGGAGAGCAAAGAACTACTTATCTGGCCAACCAAAGCTGTGTCTCTGGTGTACACACCCATGATCTCCTCATCGGAAGTGTACGTGTCTGCATGCAGATTACGAAGATGAAGCCTAAGGACATGGCCGGTCCGGTTGCTGCACTTGACGCCCCTCCAGCGACAGCAGTCTTCCTTGTGCCAAGAGCCAAGGACGCCCAAGGGGTCGCTGGTGATGCCGTGCTTGAAGGACAGCAGGGCATCCCGCTCCCGCGGTATGCAGCTTGCGCCGACCGAGCCGCCGGCCGGCCCGAGCTGAAGCATATAAGCAGGAGCTCGGCACTGGTGGTACGCATGGCGAGGAAGACGATGGGTTCAGCTCTGTGCGGTACGAACGGAGTTTTGTGGCAATTGTGAGCAATATTAGTGAGTCCATGTTTCTGACTGAGTCCATGTCCCTTGCAGACCGGCAATCTGAGGGCAACCCTGTGACTGTGAGCAAGCATGTACACACGTTTTTTTGGGCAAGTTCACGTCAGGAATGGAGAATTCCACACAAACTCCAAGGCCTGAATTCGTCTACTTGTGACAGTCCACAAGCACCGACGTGCACGTTAGGCAAGTGAAGAGCACCACATGGTTTAGTGGAGGTGCAGGCTTTTCCTTCCATTTCTCAGCTCACTGAACGATATACCATAAGTGAAGATAATTTCACGGCAGTTTTATTGTTTCTTTTAGTCCTTGTTGCTGCAGTTGTCCCTGAGAAGTAGGCTATTGAGAACTTGTGCAGGGCTGTGCAATGATCCAATGGTGAGGAGGTTCATCCATCCTGGATAAGCTGAACAAAACTGGCAAGGGAGCTCAGGGTATGGTGCTTTTTTCATGCTTCTTCATGAGGATGAAAAAAATGAAAGCAATGTTAATAATCCTAACAGTTTATCAGCATAGTCACGCGCAGTTGGAGGCTTTGAGAGCGTAGTGTGTTCACCTGGAGCCAGTGTCTGTCGTCAAAAATAAGGCAATGCTCTACCGATCGAAAAGGAAGACTGCAGAAAAGGGAGAGAAGCAAGTGAAGCGCTCCAGCAGAACCAGTACCATCTCTCCTCTGTTAGAACGATGTGAACTCCTGGGATCGTGATTCCTCTACAGCGCCTGGGATCGTCATTCGTCTACAGCGCCTGGGATCGTGATTTGTGTGCAGCTTGGTCGAAGCGGACGGGCGAACAGAGGCATTTTGAAAATATTCGCTAATTAGAAATAAGAAAAATAAACAAAAGTAAACTGTACATGAAAATGTAGAGAAAAAAGAAAAGAAAAAAAATTGAATGAAACCTTCACAAAACCGGACTCAACTACATGGCCGACCCAATAGAATCCAAGGGGGGCCCGCATTTGCTTGACCGCCTATGTGATATGCACGAAATGTCAATTGCATAATAACAATTGTGAGAAAAAATATGTTCGGGGCATTTTAAAATGTTGACATGTTTTATAAATTTTGTTAACGATATTTTTAAATAATATTTTCATTATGTTTTGAAAAATGTTAAACGTGTATTTGAAAGAAATTTTCAACATGTATTATTTAAAAAATAGTTACTCATGTATTTTTTTAAACTGTTCGATGTTTATATGAAAAATGTTTCACATGTATTAAAAAAGTGCAATGTGTATTGAAACTGTTTTAAGTGTTTTTATAAAAAGTTTAACATGTATTAAAAACTGTTCTTAGAAAGTGTTCATCATGCATTTGACAAAATTTCAATGCATATAAAAAATGCTTTGTGTGTACACAAAAAATGCACAACATGTACTAAAAGAGTCGGCATGTTTTTAATGAAAATACAAATAAAGAACAAACAGAAAGAGCGTAAATAAGAATAGGAAAAATGTAAAACCGACGAAGGGGCACAATTGAAAATACCAACCGGCCACCACGACCAACCCGGCAGCACATTCTCTTCTTTAAATCCCATAGCAATGTGTTGGCAAACTACAAAGGCGTGCAATTGAAAATTAGTAAGGGATTCAAAGTTAATAATATGAGGATGTTTTTTTGGAGGGAGGGGGCAATGGCCCCCTCGGAAATTTGTATTATTTTTAGAAACATACTTTTTTTATATCACGGCGTACAATTATACCCATGTATACTCGCCTTCTCCACTTACGCGAAGCTCTCGCCTCCTCCATCAACCCGAAGCTCACATCTTCCCCACTGGTCGTCGGACTGGTGGCCCTGGTTGATGCCACCCTGCCACCTTACTCAATTGTTGTGCCTTCTAACAGATGTTTTGAAGCTTACAATTGTCTGCTCTAAAGTGGATGGGTATCCGATCTATGTTTTACTCGAGTCTCTAAACTACCTGCAAAAAATGGAGATTCAGATTGGTTGCAGATTGGTAGATATGAACACACTGAATAACCTGTCATGTTAGCACCCAAAGTTGTTTTTGGTCTGTGATATGGAAATTGGCAAAAATGTTTTAGTACAATTCAGAGTTTTTGCCTCAAAAGTTTTCCGCCCAAATCTCGCGTCATGTCTTTCTCGCACGATTTCTCCCACCCGTGTATTTCCCGCCCAATTTTTCTAGCCATGTGTTTTCTGCTAGAAAGTTTCCCACCAGATTTCTCATGTTGCATGATTCCCGTGCAGTTTCTCATGTTCGGAAATTTCCCACATAATTTCTCGTGCCATGCAATTCCTGCCCGATTTCTTTGGCCACTGTGTTTCCCGCCCGATTTCTTCTGCCATTGTGTTTCCTGCCCGAGGTTTTCCTACCATATTTCTCCTGTCGCGTGTTTCCCGCCAAATTTCTAGCGCCGCGTGTTCACCCCCTGATGTCTCCTATCTGGAAGTATCCCTCTCTATTTCCGATGATCATTTAATCGAATGACATGAAGAATTTAGTTGTAAATAGAAAGACAAGGTTGACTAAATTCACACAATTGGTTGGCATCGACATCAATCGAGTTGGCTAAATCTAGGATTTGGGATGAGATCGGATAAAACATGGCATGGTCGAGTGCCCTAGTTGCTATTAGTTTTCCTCGGTTCATGTACAAGCGCCGTATCATGAAAAAAGATATCGATGGCAGGTGTGATGGAGAAGGAAGCATGAGAGTGGGAGCCCTAGACATCCGGCGGCACGGTTTATGGATGGTATTGAATGTGCATTATAATATTCTATGTTTTTGTATAATTGTGCACTTCTTTTAGAGGAGTGTAATTATTCAGTTATTAATATAAGTTACCATTTTTTCTATTTTCTAATAGATAATGCATATTATGTCTAATTATTGCATGCTTGATAATCCATCTTTTTTTGTCAAATTGGGTCGTAGATCGCGAGGGTACGTTGCCGCCATCGACATCTTCTTAGGGCTCAAACCAACTTGCGTAGTACAACCAGAAAAACAAGCACCCAAGGGATTCCCATGCTAGTCAAAAAATGTAGCAAAGGCCCCAATCAAATACCCATAGTAGTAGGCTTAAGCACACCACAGATCAGGACGTCAACCAATGAAACAAATTGGCGAAAACTTTGTAAGATTTCAGGTGAAATCACGGTAAGTAGAAGGTGAGGAAGCCATAGAATGGAGAACGCCCATGGCGGAGTCGTTCCAGAACCTTTAGCATTGAAGGCCTTTCCTGCGGATCTGTGACGCTGCAATCCATGCCCAACCGAACATGGTCGCCACAAGCACCAACGTCTATTTGTGACAGTCCACAAGCACCGACGTGCACGTTAGGCAAGTGAAGAGCACCACATGGTTAGGTAGAGGTGCTGGCTTTTCCTTTCATTTCTCAGCTCACTGAACGATGCATATAAGTGAAGATAATTTGAGGGCAGTTTTAGTCTTCCTTTCTTTTTTACCGAAAAAGGGTTACCCCGCTTTGTATTACAAAGCAACAACACCGATACAACTAACGAAGGTGTTGAGGCGGAAGCAGCACATGCACACCCAAAAGAAGAGAGAGAAAATACAAAACTGGCAAGTAGGTTATTGTTGATGCAGTTGTCCCTGAGAAGTACTCCCTCCGTTCAGACTTACTCGTCCAAGAAATGAATGTATCTAGATGTATTTCAGTTGTAGATACATCCATTTTTATCCATTTTTATGGCAAGTAATTCCGATCGGAGGGAGTAGGTTATTGAGAACTTGTGCAGGGTTGTGCAATGATCCAATGGCGAGGAGGTTCATCCAGGATGAGCTGAACAAAACTGGCAAGGGAGCTCAGGGTATGGTGCTTTTATCATGCTCCTTCGTGAGGATGAAAAACATGAAATCAATGTTAATAATTCTAACAGTTTATCAGCATTGTCACGCGCAGTTGGAGGCTTTGAGAGCGTACTGTGTTCACCTGGAGCCAGTGTCTACCCTAAAAAATAGAGTTGCTCTCTCCTCCCCTCGTCTCCCCTCCCGCGATGCTCCCATGAGCACCGGGGGGAGGGGGGGAGGGGGGGATCCCTAGCGCCGCCGCGAGCAGCCCCCCTCCTCGCTCCTTCCTCCCTCGCCACCGCCTCGACGTACTGGCGGGCAAAGCCCGGCCAGTGCTGGCGGCGGCGGGGCGCTCTCCTTCCCCCGCTCGATCCGGTGGGCGCGGGCCTCTAGATCGGGCGGCGACGCGGCGTTTGCTCGGGGCGCGGCGGCGCGGCGGCAGCAGCCGTCAGCGGACTCGCGGGCTATGGGCGGTGGTGGTGCGCGGTGGGTTCTAGCGGCGTCGGTCGGCCAGATCTAGGCCCAGGCGGCGCGGGCCGAGGGCGGCGTGAGCTGCGGGTGTCCGCCCCTGCCGTGGCTGGTGGTGGTGGAGGCGCAGCGGCGGTGGTAGGTGGGCGTGTTGGTCGGGCTCCAGGCGTTTCGCCAGCTGGACGACGGCGGCAGCACAGATGGGCTGCCCGGTGAGTATTCTTGGCGATTGGCGGTGGTCCGTGGGGATCCTCCTTGCCGGTGGTCGAATCTGCGTCGGTGGCTTTGCGCGGGTCTGCGTCGGCCGCTGCGGTGGGGCGGCACAGGGGTGTGTCCGGTGGGGAGGTTGGCTGGAGGGATGGGCGGCGCCGACGTGCTTGGGCCACCCATCACTGGCACAGGGGTGTGCTGGTCCGGATGCGTCCGCTCCCCCACCTCCCCCTTTCCCCGTTCGTGTGCGGGTCGTCGCGGCTCCGATGACGTTCAAGGCGGGGCGTATGCTATGGTTCGTCGGTCGGGGGAGTCCCTGTGGCTCAAAGTTGATCTCTTTGGATGGTCTTGGGGGTGTCAGGATGCTGGGCGGCGGCCCTGGCGGCGGGAGGCACGACGTTCGTGGGCAGAACTTGCGCCTCGGGTGCGGGCGAGCGGCCATGGCCACGCGGGTGGGTGGTCGCTGGTGGTTGGCGGTGCTAGGATGCGTTGGAGGGGTAGGCGTGCTGGGGTTCATCACTTGTCCAATCTTGTATTGGCCGACGGCGGCAGCGTCCGTGGACACCGTATCCTTCATGAAGGCTCCGTTGCGGTGCCCTTACTCCTTCGAGTTGCTCCGGGTGAAAACTCGATCTTTTGGTTCTTTGGTCCCTTTGGTCCCGGTTGGTGGCACCAACCAGAACCAAAGAACATCCACGCGTTAGCATTTCAGGGGCTGGGTTTTTTATTTTTTTTGAAAGGGGTGGGGGTGGGGGGTTAATTTAGGTGTTTCATATATTGTGTTAGCTAGCTAATTAATAGAGAGAAGCGTCCTTTCTTATGTCCGTGCTTGATGGACGCTACGTACTGTACATAGAGAGGCCCTCGACACGCTAGCTAGTAAGAAAATGAAGGAAACCATTAAGTACAGAAGTTCGTCATGCATACCGAGAAAAGTGATCGATCGACCTCTCCGTCTCCGAGAGATTGGTCGAACAACAAGTTTTCGTATTATCTATCCGACGCTACTGGCTACATACATATATACAATATGTAAGATCTCTTACAATCCCCTAGCATTTGAAATCAACTTCCACATGGGTATTCTCCGGCTTTATTGATGACGTGGTCAAGAAAGAATCCCGCCAATTCCTCTTGAATTGCTTTCATGCGATCTTGTGGTAGTAGTTCATTCCGCATCTGCGACGCTTAATTTGAAGAAGGGGGTTAATAAATATATATGAATGAAACTCAACAGAAATGATGGTGTAATAAAATGAAATTGTGAATATTATTATTTACGCACTTCATATTGTCTTTTAGAGTAGCCCCGCTTAATTTTCAAAGTCGCGTTGTAGATGAACTCGCACACGTAGTATCCACAGAAATCATTCCCTTGTTCCTGCCACAAGCACTTTATGAGAAATAGAGGTCAATCAAACTGATAATGAAGCATTATAAATGACATTGATGAAAGTATAGCTATAGAATCAACGGAAGATGCACGCACTAGCTAGCTAGTAGTACTTATTTTCGGGTATGTATATCGCAGCTCCTTCGGCAGTCCCGGAGTTTCTGCGGTGAACTTTTCTCAAACCCTGCAAGACAAAGGAAATAATTATTATTACTTGAGACAACAGGAAATAAATAAAAAGTTGCCGATATGGTGCGATAATGATCGTTTGAACTTACTTGTTGAGCATTTTAGTCATGTCTGCATAGGTTTCGGAATCTTTTTGTCTCGAGTCTAAGACGGTTACTAGTCCCCGCTCAAGCTTAATCTCCAGAAGAACATAGTGGAAGCTGCACACGCATGCATAACTCATCAATTACATTACTATAACCTCGCTTGAGTAATAAGGAGAAGAAGAAAGGAATAGAGGAGAAAGAAGAAGAAAGGAATAGAGGAGAAAAAATTCCTTTCTTCTTCTCCTCTTCTTTTTCTTCTTTTTTCCTCTTCTTATTTATTTCTCCTCTTCTTTCTCTCCTCTTCTTCTCCTTTCTTCCTCTTTTTATTTTCCTTTTTCCCCTCCTTCTTTTTCTTCTTCTTCCTTATCTTCCTAGCTAGATCTATAATACTAATCTAAAAATGTAACTTTTGCATATATAAAAACTTTTTCTTCTTCTTCCTTCTTCCTTCTCTTCCTTCTTTTCCTAAATATATAAAAAATTTCTAAAAATGAAACTAACCTAAAATGTACTAAATCAGAGAACATATATAGATAAAACTAACCTAAAATGTACCCAAATGTACTAAAAATCTAACTTTTATATGCAAAGAGAATATACATACATATATACATTTTTATAAAAAGGCAAAAAACAAATCATCATATATATGAACAAAAAATTTAAAAAAAGGACATATAATCAGATATACACACATACATATACTCACACATATACATATAATCTAGAAAAAAACATCATATATATGTGAAAAAACAGAGGAGAGGACAGGGGCGGCGGCGCCGGCGCCTGACCAAGGAGAGGTGCGGAGTTGTCGGGGCAGGGACAGAGGCACGGCGGCGGCGTCGGTGTACAGGGTGGCGACGGCGGTGTGGTCGGTGCAGGGGCGACGTCGACGTGGTCGGGGCAGGGGTGATGGCGTCGACGGGGCAAAGGGCGGCGACGACGTCGACGGGGCGGGTCGGGGGCGCGGCAGAGGCACGGCGAGGGCGCGCGGAGTGGTCGGGGGGCAGGGGCGAAGGCGGCGTGGTCGGGGCGGGGCAACGGCGGCGTGGTCGGGGGCTCGGCAGAGGCACGACGAGCTCGGGCAGCCTGGCTGCGTCGTCGGAGGGATCGAAGAACTGACGAAATTTTCACGATTGCTGGCTTATATAGCAAAGGCATTGGTACTGGTTCGTGGCACCAACCGGTACCAATGCCCCCCTTTAGTCTCGATTGGTGTCACCAACCGGGACCAAAGGTCTCTTTTCAGCAGCCCAAGGGCGGGAAGCGGCGGCCTTTGGTCCCGGTTGGTGGTACCAACCGGGACTAAAGGGTGGGCATTGGTACTGGTTGGTGCCACGGACCGGTACCAATGCACCCCCTTTAGTCCCAGTTGGTGCCACCAACCGGGACCAAATGCCCCTATGCTGCCCACGTCGCGACCAAAGTTTAGTCCCACCTCGCTAGTTAAGAGGGGCGCGCAGTGGTTTATAAGCCCCACTATCGCACCCCTCTCGAGCTCCTCTCTACTGCAGGCTTACGGGCCTACTTGCTACTGCTTTGCATGATAGGCCTTCTAAGCCTACTGCGGGCCTGAATCCTGGCCCATGGATGGGTTTCTAGTCGTATTCAGGCCGTGGTGGCCTAGTTGGTGGCAATTTTTTTATTTTTTCCCCTTTTTTTGTTTTCTTTTTTGCTTTATTTATTTTGTTTTGTTTCTACTTACAACAACATACTTATTTATTTTATTTTATTTTGTTTATAATTACTTATTTATTTTATTTTATGATAATTCTTTTTGCTATTAAAGTTTCTAACAAAAAAAGTTCTTTATGAATATTCTTTTTGCTTTTAATGATTTTGAACAGAAAATACTTTGATAATTTTAGTTGCATCAATTTTATATAATTTTAGTTTCAATAATATTAGAAGTTGCTTATAATGTTTTGAACAAAAAATACTTTGATAATTTTAGTTTCATAAATTTTATTTATGTTATTAAAGTTTTTTTTTGTTTCTACTTATCTATTTTATTAAAGTTTATATCATTTTGTTTCAAATTACTTATTTATTTTATTTTATTTTGTTTCTGATTTTATTTGTTATTTTTCATGCATTTACTGATTATTTTGAGCTATAAGACCATGAAATTGAAAAGCGTTTGAAATGAACTCTGAAAAGGTTCCAAGTTGGCATGGTATCATCATTTCACCCTCATAGCATGTGCAAGAAAGTAGAGAGGCTTACGGCAAAAACTGGATGCACTTCGTGTACAAAACAGACAATCTCCTTCGAAGTATCAGGGTTTCATACGGAAACTCGTCTGTTACAAAGGAATTTCATTTTTTTGAACTTATTTGAACCCCCTTGTTTTTCTGTGTTCAAAATGCACCATTCAAAGCCACATCATCAATTTACAACCCTTTCTGACTTCATTTGTTATTTTTCATGCATTTACTGATTATTTTAAGCTATAAGACCATGAAGTTGAAAAGCATTTGAAATGAACTCTGAAACCAAAGTACATACATAGTTCTCCAGAGCATTAAAACCAAAGTACATACATAGTTCTCATTGAACAACATATAGCTCTCTAGAGCATCTAATTAAACCATACATTGAAATATGTAAAACATTTCAATGCAAAAACAAATGCGATCATAGTCGCAACCAAGGTAACAACTGATCCAACTGCATAATGATACCAAGCCTCGGTATGAATGGCATATTTTCTAATCTTTTATATCTTCAACCGCATTGCATCCATCTTGATCTTGTGATCATCGACGACATCCACAACATGCAACTCCAATATCATCTTCTCCTCAATTTTTCTTATTTTTTCCTTCAAGTAATTGTTTTCTTCTTCAACTAAATTTAACCTCTCGACAATAGGGTCGGTTAGAATTTCCGGTTCAACAACCTCGTAGATAAATAAAATCTATGTCACATTGGTCGGCATAATTGTCATAAACAATAAATAAACCAAATAGTTATGAAAAGATAATATATACCACATCTGAATCATAGACAGGACGAGGGCCAAAGGGGGCGGATACCAAAACCATCGCACTATATAATAACAAGGAATAATAAAAGTAAGAAAATTAGACAAGCATCTATCTGAAGTCAGAATTTTTTTCTTTCAGAAAGAAGATAAGAACAAGAGGCTCACCACGGTGGTGCCGGCGATGAGATCCGTGCGGGCGATCGACGATGGTGAAGACGGGGTGGGGACGGGGCGTGACGGACCACTAAATCTAGACAAATCTCGTTGAAAATGAAGCTCGGAGGTCGAGTTTCGAGCGGAGAAAGCTTAACGAGTGTGGCTCGGGCATTTCATCGAACACCTCATGTGCATAGGAGGTGAACTAGAGCATCCAAATGCCCTCCCCTCGCCGGCTTGACAAAACAGAGCACTGTGGAGTGCTCTGCCGCGGCGATGAGGTATATATAGGCAAGTTATTTGTCCCGGTTTGTGGCATGGACCGGGACTAAAGCCACCCTTCTGTCCCGATTCAAGCCAAGAACCGGGACCAATGGTTGTGGGCCAGCAGCGAGGACCATTGGTCCCGGTTCATGGCTCGAACCGGGACAAATGGTTCCACACGAACCGGGACCGATGCCCACGAGGCCCCGGCCGGCCCACTGGGCTCACGAACCGGGTCTAATACCTCCCATTGGTCCTGGTTCTTCAAGAACCGGGACTAATGGGCTGACCAGGGCCGAACGGTAGCCCTGTTTTCTACTAGTGCTAGTACTCCCTTCGTCTCAAAATAAGTGTCTTGAGCTTAGTACAAATATGTACTAGAGCTAGTACAAAGTTGAAACACTTATTTTGGTACGGAAGGAGTATTGATGTTATGCCAAATAGTTCCCCATGACTAGCAACAAGAAGTCTGCACACACATCCAGAAGGGAAACAAACAAGTAACAAAATTCTGGACAAACGAAGCTACTAAGAACAATATATGACAACTAGCAAGTATCGATAGGACAGCAAAATGTTCTGAGAATAAGGCAGAACAGATATACTCCCTCGGTAAAGAAATATAAGAGCGTTTAGATCACTACTTTAGTCCTATCCTATCTAGGATTAGCTAACACATGAGTCCTATCCATTTGTATTGTTCCATGGATGTCGTACTTGAACAGAGGGGGTAGTTACTTGCACTTGAGTCCTATCTAGGATTTTACAAAATTGAGCTAGTAATCATATATTCATATGCACCATTTATCTTGCCATGATCCTTCCAAAAAAATACAAATGAGCGTCAGCCTAAAACCAATGTGCAAACTCCTGAGTCATTTATACAATGAGTCTTAACAAATGTATGCAGTTTTAATACTAACATGGAAATAAAAGAATAGCAAAATGGCAGCCAAGTGTGCCGCTGTTTAGGGTCCTAAAGAATAGCAACATGGACAGAGCAACAAGGCTGGAATGATGGGACTGAAGTTCAATAGGTCGCCCATATTTAGGGTCCTTCTATTCTGTTACATTCAACATATATAACAATGTTGAGAACTTCCTATTCCTAATCATTTTAAGCTGAGTTTAATACAAAGTTTATCTGAATTATCTCAATTACTTCATTTAAAATGGCAACATACCAGAATTATTCATTCCAATGCCACATTTCAATTAACGGAAGCATATCTGAGACCTGGGGAAGCCTTTTGCTATAATCTGAAAGGAAATTCACGGCTCTCCAAAAACTGGTTTAATGTTCACTTCTCATCATCCCCAATCAAGTCCACCTTGACCATCTACGACAAAAGCAAAATGGACGAAATCAACAAGACATTTACTTCCTTGAGCCACAAAATATTTCTAGCTTGTAAATCAACTCTTGATCTTATTAAACGCTTCGTCAAATTTGCCTTCTAGTTGGGTTTCGCTGATCAACTGGGATGCAGAGATCAGCTGCTGCAGGATCTCCCCAAGTCTCCTGATGGCCCTGATCACTTGAGATATCTCCCTGATTTGCTGGAACTTGAGCCCTCTGACCCACAAATACACAACTTCCATTAGATCAGGCCGGAAGTGACTCCACGGCCAATCTGGATCTGTTGTCAGCATTGACAACTCAGACGGCAGTATATTAGGTGCCTTGCATTCATGCTGGAGGTTTGCAACACTCTGTTGTGCCTCTTGCCACTGGTAGACTCTTCCCTTAGTTTTGGGGCATCCTGAAGCTTTCTTGTCAAACAAAACACAAAAGCAGAGCCACCATCTTGTCTACAGTAGAATCTTTCAAAGTACCACTGAACACAGCTCTGTCAATGTCAGTTCATCTGCTGAGCTGATCTCATATGCCACTTTGCCCTTCACAACAGAGGCCGGGGTACTCCCCTTTTCGGAAAAAAAAATACCGCCCTTCACTTGGACTACATCCTCACTGGTGATGCATCTGAAACAAAAAGGATGCGCCCAATAAGAATTCACGAAAAGAAATGGATATTGACACATCAGATAAATTCTTTAAATTCAAGCAGACAAGAACAAAATCTTTCACAGAATCACCATACAAACTACACTGCAATTTATAATCACTCAGAGGAGGTTACATTTAATACTACAGTCTACCAGTTACTGATCATCCAATTTAGTAAAATACTCCCTCCGTTCCATAACGTAAGACGTTTTTCCACACTAGTGTAGTATCGAAAAACGTCTTACATTATGGCACGGAGGGAGTAGTTGTGTTCTACACCAGGTGCCCAAGAACATCACAAATTTGCTCTCTGAAAATGTTGACAGTGGGAATACTTCCTAAATTTCGAGAAGTTGTCAGAAACATACTGTGTTGCCTACTTAACATAGTATTCTGTTACAAGAAAATCCATCTCGCAAGTTCCAAATGAGCAAGCACATTGTAGCAGACAGGAACACAACAAACTCTGTTTCCATAGCATTATGAACAACGTACACGGATAAAAGCAAGTAAAGGGCATTAGTTTGGGAGGAAGCAACATTTTGTTATAAAGGTGCTGCAATCAGGGATGCTCCTTTTCCTTTCATTTTTTCATGTGAACAATAGGGAAGGCCCTTGCTTATTCTTATTTTTATTCCTTTTATTGAAAAGGGCTTTCGCACCGTTTTATATATAAAGCAACGATCATCAACAACCCGGTACAAACGCATGCCACCACAACACACGCACACACTCAAGGCAGGATACATAGGCGCTGAGCACAGCAACACCACCCCTAGCACTAACGCCACCGCGAGGAGATGAAGCCACATACGACGAACCGTGGGCTCCAAGGTGGCGCCTTCAAGAATGCTCAGCGTGTCGACCCCCGTGTAGCCAGAGGAGGGCGAAGCGGGGGTGGGATCGTGCTCGACCTGTTAAGCCAGTCAGATGGCGCGTCTTTTATTTTCTTAAAGTAACTAAGGCACTTGGTTTTAGCGTGTGGCCTTAGAGGTTTAGGAGGCCATGGAATGGGCCACGTCCACGGCTGCGGCGGAGTCGTTTGAGAGCCATCTGCATGGACGGCCTTTGCTTTGGATCCCCAACGGTACAATCCACACCCAGCCTGAACACGGCCGCCATCTCCTCCATGTACCGCGCTTGATGAGGGATGCCCTTGTCCACGCCAGTGTTGAACATTTTCAGATGGTTTGCCATCAATTCATTGCAGTTGTCCTGAGCCCAAATTGCCAATAGACCATCTGCTCCATTGGCCAACTTCCCTGTGACTAGCTCCAGCAGCAGCACGCCGAAGCTGTAAATGTCTACCTTCTCTGTCAGCTGGCTTGCCACGACACCATACTCTGTAAGTAATCAGCTACAATCAGTACTAGTTAGAAGACCAAGCTAGTTAAGACATAATTCCATTTCATGGATCGATCACCTGGCATAGCATACCTGGGGCTCCATACCCAAAGTTACCAACTGGAATATCCGCGATCGGCAATGGTTGGTTGAGCCCGGCAATGCTCATCTGCGCAGCACCAAAACTGGAGATCTTCACATTCTGCTCTTGATCAAGCAAGATCTTGTTAGAGTTGATGTTGTGGTGGACAACAGGTCTGTTGCATCCGTGGTGCAAGTGGCAGAGCCCTTGGGCCACGCCGACGGCGATGGCAATCCTCTGTGGCCAGCTCAGTGGCTGCTCGCCCCCCTCCCGCCGGTGCAGCCAGTAGTCAAGGCCGCCATTCACCGGGTACTCGTAGACAAGCATGATCGCGTCTTCCCTCTGGATGAAGTGCAGGACATTGATGATGTTGTCATGACAGATGCTGGCTAACAGGATCATTTCCGACTTGCAGCGGTTCTTGACATTGTCATCCACTAGGAGTGCTGGGTTTGCATTCTGGAACTTCTTGACAAGCAGCGTAGTCGGGAGACCAATGCCAGCGGCTCCCTGCACGTGGACTACGTACAGTTGTTCGCCCTCCCCAATCCTTCTGCTAGCCCACATGCTTCTCTGATTATTTTCAGTAAGGCTGTCGACTATGCCTTGATCGTTGCACTCGATAGGCGGCGGTGGTGCCGCAGGACGGCTGCTGCGCTTGAACCACCGTGATCCGGGCATTTCCGGCAGCGACAAGGGTGGTCAACCTGCAGCTATGAGAGGCAGAGAGACATACATGTTGGTGATTAGTTTGGCAGGCACAACAAAGATGGGTGAATCATCTGAAGAAATTTATACCAGGAATCCAGGATTCATTCAATTACCAGTGAAAAACAGATGGTAAAATTCATAACCCAGCTGTAGTATCTGGCTGACCTGCTGCTGTAGTGTAGTGCAGTAGGAGTATAGGAGGTGTTCAATTCAGTTAATGTTGCTGCTTACCGGTAACTAGAAGAGAGGGGAGCAACACAAAAGGGAAGGTGTGCGCGAAAGGAATTTGGAGGCGGTCGGAGCCGGAGAATACGGCGGCTTCGGAATTGACACGGGACACGTACCGTGGAACGGCCAGTCGTGGTGCCGTCCGACCATGGCTTCCGGGGCACACCAGCCGCAGCCGCATCTCCCGTACCGGCACACCCGTCTCCTGCGTGCGGTACGGGCACAGGCACAGCAGCCGCATCTGCCTCGCACGACGGCCTACTGTCCCCGTCCCAGCTCGCCTGAGCAACAACCACAGCGACAACAACGAACGCCTCCATGGTCTCCTCCGGATCCACAACGCCGAGAGAGCGTGGATGGGAGGGGATTAGGGTGGGGGAGAAGAAGACCATGGCTGGGAGTCGTGGTATGTACGTTGGCAAGAAGGGATGGCGTGGGGAAAGGAGGAAGAGGAGGAGGAAGAAGAAGAAGAAGAAGATAGAAATGAGGTGGGAGGCGAGGGTCCATTTATATATCAGGCATATATATATAAGCATACGTGTGCCGCCAATAAGCATATAGTAGAAAGGAGGACGTAGCAGTACCGCCCAGCCTTTTGGATACATGGCAGGGTTCAAAAAATTCGACTAAATTTCGGCAAGGTTGTCCAACATGCATTTGTAAAAAAATGAGATTGCATACAGTAGCACTGACACTCAATATATATACCTCGGTTCAGCCGCCGTCGTCGCTGCCGTCTATCACAGTACAGTACAGTAATGCTCTGTATCTCCACTCCATTCGGATGGGGAGGGCTACCCCTTGGGTCTGCTCTAGCGTAACGTGGGACATGTTTGGTTCCAATAAGTCACCTGACTTATAAATCAGGTGACTTAAAACCAGTGATTTATAAGTCACGCATGTTTGGTTGCCATCTGACTTATAAGTCACGTGAACACATCTTTCCACCTTGTTTTTTTATGTAAAGATGGTGAGACCCATGTAAAAAGGGATGACTTATAAATTTTAAGTGGGGTGGAGCAACTTATGACTTATAAGTTGGGGTGACTTATAAGTTGGGTCCGTTTGGTAAAATAAGTTACTTTTTACACTTTTTGACTTATAAGTTGGTGACTTATTTGGAACCAAACAGGGCCTTGGTGTTCATGTTCATGGGACAGATTATAGACGGTGAAACCGAGGCGATCCCTTTGGAAAGTGCACAACGGACGCAACAAGTCCATGTCGAGAGCTAGTTGGGGCCGGCGAAGAGTCCAATGCGTCAAACATTGGCCTTATTCTCATCAGGAGAGATCGTCCATCGCCAATGTTAGAATAATTTCAAGGTCATGGTCGATCCATCAAAGACAGGAAGTCACACGGACAAGAGAAACTAGTACACGGATATTTGTTTAACGAAATTCACAAACATGACTACACCATATCCCGGGGCATGATTACAGGCACACCTCCCCAATAGTACCAATCATATAAGCCCTCTAGGGCACCAGATAGCACTCCGACCTCGCGCCATGGGCGCCCAGACCGTCCCTCTCGTGATCTCTATCTTGACCTAACTTGATTCTGAGGGCATGGGGAGATTAGACATGGTCGATGACGATTCTTGATCTTTCGTCCCCAGAGAGTCGCAAAAAAGTGTACCCTCGACACCGGAGTTGATGCACATAGCTCACGTCAAAGGCGACCCGCCTAGAAGGGCCGTACACAAGCTATCTGCGGGAGTTTTTGTAGACCAGGAACCCCACGCGCCCGGGAGGGACCCCGTCTAGACGCCCGGCAGATATAGGTTGCCCTTGGTCGATTCGCTCGCCCCTAGAGCCTCGTGGATCGCTGCCCTTCAACACGAAGAACGAACGAAGAACGAAAGAGAAAGAACAACAGAGAGATGCAAACTTAGGATAAAAAGTATATGGGTTCAGCATGAGCTACAGTGCATCACCCCTGGCATCGAGGATACACGGTGACGTGTTCGTGTGTGAACACACTTTTTCACGACTCTACCGGGGAAGAAGCTTCGAACGGTGTCTAGCCCGTTCTTGCTATAAAGAGTTCGTTATCTAGGGTTTGCAATCTACAAAGCAAAATAATCTCTATGCTCCAACTTAAAATTTTCGTAACATGAACATATGCATCCTAACTTTCATGCATCGGCAACCCCACAAATCCATATACCGATGAGCAACACGATGGGTTCGATTAATCACGTTGAAACACCGCATGTAAGAACTTCCAATAGCATGCAACAAAGTTTTTCACCTTTTTATTCATCTGCAACTAACTTGTAATATATTAATCCAAACATATCGGGAAATTGGCCATGCTACTACATTTTATTGGGCCAATTACCCACAACCATCATATGCTACTCCTCATACTGGTATTTTTTAGCACCATATGCAACTGTAGGTATTCATAATTAATCTCCAACCTCGTCAGTTGGTTGTCGAAGCGACATAACACAGTATCCTGCTCGAGCGCAGAGACTGAGTATAGAGGCATCGCCAACACCATTGCCGAGGCTTGCTGGTTGCGGCAACTCCTCACCGAGCTTCGTCACCCACCATCACGAGCTACCGTTGTCTACTGTGACAACATCAATGCCATGCCATGTACATGTCGAGCATCAGCGGACAAATCAAGCACATTGCGATTGACCGAACTTCGTCCATGAGTGTGTCTCTCGGCGAGGTGCGTGTCTTGCATGTCCCAACGACATCACAGTTTGGCGACATCTTCACGAAGAGGCCCCCTACTAGTGTTTTCGTCGATTCCTGCTCCAGGCTCAACATTGTCGAGCAGCATGCTTCGGCTGCCGGGTGCCGGGGCGAGGTTGGAAACCTCACCATGTGTGCAACAGGCGAGCCGGAGTCCGACAGCGCCCATGCTCCGGCGCACGTCGCGTCTGGCCATGTAACGACGCACGGCGTGATCTTCTCTTCTGTTTTACCAGTACCTACCTATTTGTGTGTGCGGGTGTGTGTGTACCAATGTATATAAACACTTGTAATGTACGATGATCAATATACAGTGAATCATCTGCCTTACACGCGCTGGATTGGTTGCCCTCGGTGATGAATTCACACAGGAACACTGCCCCAAGCCTCAGGAGAGTTAGCGGGTTTGCTTTGTTCCTTTCTTTCTTAGGGGCCTCGGCTTTTCAATCCGAAAAAAAAAAACTTCCGTTAGTATCATTTTTTGTGTTATATGACTCATATTTTGTTTGTCAAATTCATGGTCAAAGTTAGGCTTATAAAATTAGTTGCCACGACAAGTTAGTTATATAAAATCATTTTTCCCCACAGGAAATTCATCCAAGCTTAACAAGTTTCCCTTACAAAAACTTAATAAACAAAAGGAATTCAAATTAACTAAATAAACATGCCGCCTCTTCGGACATGCCAGCACACTGTACGGCATGTATGAGGGCCTGGTGCGACGCTCGGGTGGCATTGCTACTCCCCCAGGGCCCCCGTCCCGCCTAACCCTGTAGCGTTTGACCACGGGATCTAGCCCTTTGACTTTGCACGGACGGGTTTTGACCAGTGGAACTATCCACCCGGTCGTGTTAGGTCAGCCCATACGAACAATTTAGAGCAACATCCGGGCCAAACCCACAGTAAGATCCCCCCGTGTAGACCCGACGCGTCCGTTTCCCCCCTCCAGGTGCCGGCGGCGGCGCCGTCCGTGTGAGGGGGCACACCCCGGAGACGCGTGCCGCCTCTTCGGACATGCCAGCACACTGTACGGCATGTATGAGGGCCCGGTTCGACGCTCGGGTGGCATTGCTACCCCCCCCCCCAGGGCCCCCGTCCCGCCTAACCCTGTAGTGTTTGACCACGGAATCTAGCCCTTTGACTTTGCACAGACGGGTTTTGACCGGTGGAACTATCCACCCGGTCGTGTTAGGTCAGCCCATACGAACACTTTAGAGCAACATCCGGGCCAAAACCACAGTAAGATCCCCTCCGTGTAGACCCGATGCGTCCGTTTCCCCCCTCCAGGTGCCGGCGGCGGCGCCGTCCGTGTGAGGGGGCACACCCCAAAGACGCGTGCCGCCTCTTCGGACATGCCAGCACACTATGCAGCATGTATGAGGGCCCGGTGCGACGCTCGGGTGGCATTGCTACCCCCCAGGGCCCCCGTCCCGCCTAACCCTGTAGCGTTTGACCACAGGATCTAGCCCTTTGACTTTGCACGGACGGTTTTTGACCAGTGGAACTATCCACCCGGTCGTGTTAGGTCGGCCCATACGAACACTTTAGAGCAACATCCGGGCCAAATCCACAGTAAGATCCCCTCCGTGTAGACCCAACGCGTCTGTTTCCCCCCTCCAGGTGCCGGCGGCGGCGCCGTCCGTGTGAGGGCTTATATGATACCAAAACCATCGCACTATATAATAACAAGCAATAAAATAGTAAGAAAATTAGACAAGTATCTATCTAAAGCAAGAATTTTTTTCAGAAAGAAGATAAGAACAAGAGGCTCACCACGGTGGTGCCGACGACGAGATCGGCGCGGGCGATCGACGACAGTGAAGACGGGGACGGGGCGTGACGGGCCGCTAATATAAACCTAGACAAATCTCGGGAAAAATAGAGTTCGAAGGTCGTGCTTCGAGAGGAGAAAGCTTAACTAGTGTGGCTCGGGCATTTCATCGAACACCTCAAGTGCATAGGAGGTGAGCTAGAGCACCACAAAGCCCTCCCCTCCCCGGCCAGAGAAAAACAGAGCAGTGGAGTGCTCTGCTCGCGGGCGAGGGGTATATATAGGCACCTCAATGGTCCTGGTTCGTGGCATGAACCGGGTCTAAAGGGTAGCCAGTTGTCCCGGTTCGAGCCACCAACCGGGACCAATGGTGGTGGGCAAGGAGCCAGGCCCATTGGTCCCGGTTCGTCCCACCAACCGGGACCAAAAGGTCCAGACAAACCAGGACCAATGGCCCACGTGGCCGGCCGGCCCCCTGGGCTCACGAACCGGGACCAATACCCCCATGAGTCCCGATTCTGGACTGAATCGAGACTAATGGGCTGACCCGGCCTGAACCAAAGCCCTCTTTTCTACTAGTGAGGCAAGAAGTTTATTTTGTGTCTCAGCTAAGTAAATGTCTTGCTTATTTTAACCGTTCTGCTTGTGCTGTAGATGGGCTAAGATGGGTTTTTTTGGAGGAAAAGGCACGAGCAGAGCCCGGCTTTAAATTAATAAAGCCAAAACAAAGGTGAACGGTAATGATGACAAAATGAAAACTGAAACAATTTTTTTGGAGTTCCATGGATTTTCTTCAGATGAAGGCAAAAAGCTTCCCTGGGTTCCAAATATGCTTCCCCTATTGAGATGTAACATTGGCGTGCATAATTCTGGTCTGTTGCCCATTTTAAAGAAAATAATCGAGAAAATTTTCCAAGAGGGCCTCATTTTTTTTTCGAAAAGGGGGGATACCCCGGCCTCTGCATCAGCATGATGTATACGGCCCTCTTATTAAACAAAATAGAGTAGTATCAACAAGGTTCCAAAGGTCCTGAAAAAAGAAAAAAGAAAGCAACACAAGCTCACACAGAGCCCGGATAAGCTAGATACATCAAGCTAGCCATATCAAAGAGCCACAACCGGCGGGGCAAACTAGATAGGAATACTAAATGCCTATCCTATTACATGACCGCCATCCAAACCGGTTGAACATATCCCGAGCTACCATCTCCCAACGGACAGACCCAGTAACCAAATGCTCCCTGGCCTCCGTCTGGGTGAGTAGCGACCATGAACGAATCAGAGCCGTAGTCCGGAATAAAACCTGCAAAAAATGTATATATGATGTTCTGTTAAAGATCAAATCGTTTCTGCAGTTCCAGATGGTCCACAGCAAAGCACAAACCCCCACCCGAATATGTCTCCCTAAGTTGGGCTCAATCCCATTAAGCCATGTCCCAAACAAAGTACTAACAGAATTCGGTGGTTTGATGTTAAAAGCAATGTAGACCGTCTGCCATAGAACCTTTGCAAGCGGGCAATCAAAAAAGAGGTGTTTAATAGACTCATCCCGATCACAGAAACTACACCTAGTAGGTCCTGTCCAATTGCGCTTCTTCAAGTTATCCTTAGTTAAAATTACTTGTTTATGAACAAACCACATAAACACTTTTATTTTCAAAGGAACTTTGACATCCCAAACATGTTTGGACGTAGGAATGGAGCTCAAATTAATAACATCAATATACATTGATTTGACCGTGAAGCCTTCAGACTTAGTCAACTTCCAGCGCAATTCATCAGGTTGTTGAGACAGCTGGATATCCATCAGCCTTCTAACTAGATGGAGCCATTGTTCCCAACGATTGCCCGCTAGCACTCGTCTAAACTGAATATTAAGGGGGATAGATTGGAAAACCGAAGCAATGACCACCTCCTTTCGTTGAACAATACGATACAAGGAGGGATATTGGATGGCCAGTGGTGCGTCACCAAGCCAAGTATCCTCCCAGAAACGCGTGCTCGAGCCGTTTCCTACAACAAACTTTGTCCTATTAACGAAAGCCTGCTTGACCTTCATGAGCCCCTTCCACAAAGGCGAGTCAGTCGGCCTTACCAATACTTGCGACAAAGTTTTTGACTGGAGGTACTTGCCGCGAAGGATCTGTGCCCACACAGCATCCGTCTCCGACGAGAGCTTCCACAGCCACTTGCTAAGAAGGCATTTATTCTTAATTTCTAGATTCTCAATACCTAGACCCCCTTGGTCCTTTGGTCTACAAATAATGTCCCACTTAGCCAGTCTGTATTTTCTTTTCAGCTCATCACCCTGCCAGAAGAACCGTGATCTATAGAAATCTAGTCTCTTCCTGACTCCAACTGGTATCTCAAAGAACGAAAGAAGAAACATCGGCAAACTTGTGAGCACCGAATTAATAAGTATTAACCGGCCTCCATAAGATAAGAGCTTGCCCTTCCAGCAGCTCAGTTTCTTCTCAAATCGGTCTTCAATGCACTTCCATTCTCTGTTCGTTAGCCTACGATGGTGGATAGGAATCCCTAAGTATGAGAAAGGTAACTGTCCCAACTCACACCCAAACAATTGTTTGTAGGCCTCCTGCTCATCTTTGGCCCTACCAAAGCAGAACAACTCACTCTTATGAAAGTTGATCTTCAACCCGGTCAATTGTTCGAATAGGCATAACACCAGCTTCATATTCCTAGCCTTACTCACGTCATGCTCCATAAAGATGATCGTATCATCAGCGTATTGTAGGATAGAAATGCCTCCATCAACCAGATGAGGCACCAATCCACCTACTTGACCATTTTCCTTAGCCCGTCCTATCAGAATTGCCAACATATCTACCACAATGTTAAACAAGATAGGGGACATTGGGTCTCCTTGTCGTAGGCCTTTATGAGTCTGAAAGTAATGACCTATATCATCATTAACTTTAATTCCCACACTACCCTTTTGCGTAAATGATTGGACCTGCCTTCGCCAGGCTTCATCAAACCCTTTCATACGCAAAGATTGTTGGAGAAATGGCCACTTTATCTTATCATATGCTTTCTCGAAATCCACTTTAAAAATCACTCCATCCAATTTTTTGGAGTGGATTTCATGGAGCGTTTCATGCAAAACTACCACTCCTTCAAGAATGTTTCTGTCTGGCATGAACGCGGTTTGGGATTGATGCACCACAGAATGCGCGATATGTCTGAGCCTGTTGGTCCCGACCTTTGTGAAAATTTTGAAACTAACATTGAGGAGACAGATCGGCCTGAATTGCTCAATTCGTACCGCATCCGTCTTCTTAGGTAGTAATGTGATAGTCCCAAAATTCAGGTGGAATAATTGTAGTTGTCCAGAGAATAGATCATGAAACATAGGTAGTAAATCCCCCTTAATAATGTGCCAGCACTTCTTATAAAACTCGGCCCGGAAACCATCCGGACCAGGAGCCTTATTATTTTTCATTTGAGCAATTGCCTCAAGAACCTCCTTCTCCGAGAACGGGGCAAGCAGAATGTCATTGTCAGCAGCCGAAAGCTGAGGTATATCCTCAGTCATGGACTCATCAAGTGACACCGTATTCTCCTTCGGTGGACCAAACAACTGCTTATAATACTCAGTGATATAAGTTTTTAGGTTATCCTGACCTAAAATTGTACCCTCGTCCTGCTCGAGCTGAAAGATTCGCTTCTTTCTGTGCTTGCCATTAGCAATTAAATGAAAGAACTGAGTATTTGCGTCCCCCTGGACCACTCTACGAACCTTAGCACGTAAAGCCCACTTCAATTCTTCTTCACGTAGTAGTTCTTTCAATCGCTTTTCCGCCTCATTTTTAACCTGAAGCTCTGCGGGGACTAACACATTAGACTCGGCTTTTACGTCCAAGTCATGTATAAGAGAAAGGAGTCTATCCTTTTCAATCTTATACGCACCACTAAGATGCTTAGCCCAACCCCTCAAGAAGCTCCGTAAATTCCTAATCTTATTCTGCCAACGCTCAATGGGTGTTTTACCGCGAACCTCATTAGCCCATTCCCTAGCAATCAAGTCAAAGAACCCCTCACGTTCGAACCATGACGTCTCAAATGAGAAGGTGTTCTTATTTCCCACGTGGTTCGGCTCCCTTGAGTCCACGAACAATGGGGTATGATCAGATATGCCCCTCGAAAGGGCTTGCACCGTGACCAATGGGATTTTTTGTTCCCACTCCACGCTTGCAAGAACCCGATCAAGTTTTTCGTAAGTTGGGTTTGGCATAGCGTTGGCCCAAGTAAACTTTCGACCCGAGAGTTCTATCTCTCTCAGATCCAAACTTTCAATAATGGTGTTGAACATGAAGGACCATCTACCATCAAAGTTGTCATTGTTTTTCTCCTCCCGCCTCCGGATGATATTGAAATCTCCTCCGACTAAAATCGGTAGTTGTTCTGACCCACAAATTCGAACTAGGTCAGCTAGAAACTCCGCTTTAAACTCAGGCTGCGCGGCCCCATATACCGCCACCAAAGCCCAGTTAAAGCCATCAATCTTAGACCTAACTCGAAACTTTACGGCGAAGTCGCGCATCACAACACTACGGACTTCCAGTGAATCGCATCTCACACCTAGTAAGATGCCCCCTAATCTTCCTCGCGGAGGTAAGCAGTGCCAATCGAAATCTATACCACCAACTAGTGAGGAGAGAAACTGAGGTGCAAAGTTATCTCTACCCGTCTCCGATAGAGCAACAAAATCTAGCTTCTGCTCAATAGAAGTCTCAGCCAGGAATCTTCTTTTAGCCAAGTCCTTAAGACCTCTGCTGTTCCAAAAAATTCCTCTCATAGTTCATCATGGAATTTTTTGGTGGTTCGAATCCTAGCACTCCTACGGACTGCGGAATCGGGATAGATCTTCCGTTTCCACTTACGTTTAGGGTTATTAAGCTCAAGACCCCTTTCCTCATGACCGGGTTCTGGAATATTGCTAGCGTCATTCTGAAGGGGCACATCCACTTCGTCAGCCTCCTGGTTAGTGGTAGACGATCTAAAAGGAAGAAGCGGCAGAGCGCGTGTGACAGGGAGGCAGCAAGGAGCAAGAGCGTGGCGGCCGGGTCGAGACGGGGCTGCGAGCCTACCGCCCCCTCCTGATCCGCCGCCGGCGGGGCGATCGGCGCCGCCGCGGCCTGCTCGGGAGGAGTCGCTGCTGTCGGGGAGGTCACCAGAGGCCGGCGGATCGCCGGATCCGCAGACTGCGGCGGAGATCGGGGGGTTTCTCCATCCGGCCAAATGGAAAATTTTCTTCCAAAATGTCCGGGATGGCGGCCGTAGATCGGAGGGAGTTCTCTACTCGTATTACCCATCGAGGTGGACGGTGGTGTGCGATCTGGATGGTGACATCCTCGGAGGGGAGTACCTCAAAGCTGATGAGGAGATTAACGAAGGTACGCGGTTGCTCATTGATGTTTTTGATGTTACCGTTCATTCGCGTGTGCAGGAGGAACCGGAGATTCTTGATCACATTGACTTGATCGATCTCACGGAGGATCCAAAGCCCTCGAAGCCGCTTCTTTCCTGCCGGGCGATGAGGGGAGCGACTAGCGGGGCGACTCGCGACCCTCCCGTGGCGACCGTCGCCGGCCGCCGGCGGGAGTCGCCGGATCCCATTGAGGCGCGCGTAGGAGGGCATTTCTGGGCGCTAGCGGACTCGAAAGATGAGGAGGACGACGATGTTCCGGTGCCGGACTACTCGCCAACACCATCCGACGTGATCTGCGAGGCGTTCAAACCAGGATTCTCGGAGGAAGATGTCGCTGCGTTGGTGGATGAGATCGTGCCCGGAGAGGATCCGGCGCGGCTAGGCCTGCGTTCCACCGACCGGCTCGAGGTGGTACGCCGGATTGTTCACCAGAGAACGGCGGCGACGGTGATCCGACCATGGAAAGGTCCTCTGCCTAAGGTACGCGTTCAACCTATAACTTTGTCCGATTTTTTTCTGCAAGAGGATTGGATCGTGGTTACTCGGAAGAAAAAGAAGAAAGGAGGGCGGCCAGATCCAGCACCGACGCCGCCGGCGACCATGGCGGCAGACGGGATCAGGGCGGCCAGATCCTTGCGTTTGAATTCGCTGATCGGCTCTGAGGGGGCTGGTTTGGTGTGGGCCGGTCCTCAGACCATGCATGGGCATGAGGCCCATCATGGGGGTGTAGCGACCGGCCTTGACAGTGGCGCCTCCAATGGGTATGCGGCCCAGGAGGATCCCGTCCTGTCGTTTCGGCCCGTTGATGATGCATGCATGAACGTCGATCGCCTCCTGTCTTTGGTTCGCCTGCCGCCGGGTAGGGTTCGCAAAAAGGGCACGAAGGGCTTCCCGTCCTGCGGGGATAGACGTGCGACGCGCATCTTGCCCGGGACGGCCATGGCAGGAAGAGGTGAAGCTCCTCCGCCGGCGAAACGCCCCTTGCCTGGCGCTGCAGGTCGGGGTGGGGTGCCTCCTCCACCAGCAGCGAACGCCGGACGGGGGGGTCAGTCGCAGATCGGGCAAAGGCAGCCGGCGGGAGGAGGCGGCGCCGCCGGTGCCACGGGACGAGGTGTGCCCACTGGGAGTGCGCAGCCGCCGACGCCAGCCCTACCGCAGCCGGCTCCTGGGAAGAATGGCACGAGGCCGGTGGCTCCGGTCTCGGCGCCCGCGGCGACTACGGTCGGCCGGGGGATCGGGAGACAAACGCCGCCCCTTGCCCAGGCTGCGGGCCGCGGGGGACCGAGGCCTCCTGTACCGGGTGCTGCTGGTGTTGGGGCTGCTGGCCGCGGCGATGGTCAGCGGCAGGTTCGAGCTGCGCCGGCCACCATAGGAAAACCACCACCGCTTTATGTTGCCAGGCCGGTGCAGAACAGGTCCACTCAGCCTAATGCTCCTCCCCGAGGCCAGTGGGGAGACGACGGTTGTGATGCTTACGGCGAGGGACAACACCGAGGCTCCTCGTCAACGGGAGGAGGGCGTGGTTACGCTTGGCAGAGTGACGGGACGGCCGAGAGACCCTTTCTCGGGCCGACTGGCGGATTTGTTGAGGGAGGATCCGGCCCGGACAATCGTCAGAGAGGAGGTTTTCATGGAAACCGAGGTGGTCGAGGCTGGGGTCGCGGGAGATTTCGCCGCCAACAACCTCGAGGGACTATTCATACTGATGCTACGGTTGAGACTCAGCTTTCCTCAGAGCTACCTCCACAGGCGATGGAGGTGGTGAAGGAGTTGGCCAATGTTGATGTTTCTGAGGCTGGGACGGTGGATGAGGCTACCGACAGGTCTGATGCAGAGAGGGCGTCCAAGTATGCCCGTAAGAAGGAGAGGATGATTTGCTATCGATGTGGGGACAAGGGCCACTTCATTGCTGAGTGTGTGGCCCAATTGTGTGAGTCTTGTGGCAAACTTGCCCATGAGTCGGGTGAGTGCCCGATGTTGCGTGACGTGCCTCCGACTCTACACATCTATGGAGTCTACTGTGCTGAGCTCATGTTTTTTGAGTCCCCGGAGGCGAGAGAGGTCCCGGAGGATAACCAGACTACGACTACTGGGATTGTCAGAGCGACACAGGGAGCGGTGACTGAGGCACAGATTGTGAGGAGGTTGCAGGAGTTAGCTCCCGATGATTTTGTTTGGGAGTTAGTACCCATTGAGGACAGAGTTTTTAAGGTGGACTTCCCGTCTGTCGAGGACCTGCAGAAATTGTTAAGTTTTGGCTTGTGTAAAGTTCCCGGTACTACGTGTATTCTGGAGTTTAACGAGTGGAAACAGGTTGAGCCTAAAGGAAAACCGCTTACACAGGTATGGCTGAGGTTTTTGGGGGCTCCATCAAAGCCTCTGCAGGACGCTCGTGTTGTGGCTAGTTTGGGTATCGTCGTTGGAAAAACTGAAAAAGTGGACATGGTTTTCACTCGTGCCAATGGGATTGCCCGGATTCTTGTGAGCATTTTGGATATTGAGTATGTGCCCGATAAGGTCAACTGGACATATAAGGGTGAGGTCTTCCCGCTAGAGATTGAGTTTGAGGACACCGACTTGTTTGATGATGCAGTTAACGGTAATGATGTTGATATGCACGATCGTGAGGGAGGTACTGGGACTAAGGGGGCCCCGTCAGATGAGACCATGCGAGAGGGATCCAACGGATCGCACCCTCAGTCGGCCGGGACTGGACCGGAGGCTGAGCTCACTGACTCACCGGCGGTGCCCATGGCTACTTTGCGGTTCGGTTCTTTCGAGCCAGCTTCGGCACCTCCCAGGCTTTGGAGTGATAGGGTGGAGTCGGACGATGCTCTTGAGCACACGCTTCCTTCACTGGAGGTTGAGAGGGAGGTTGGTGCAGACTGCGGGCACAATGATAGCCCTACTGGACTGCTGACTGCTGCAGGAGTGACCTCGATGTCAGCGAGCACGGGGCCGAGGGGTTGTGGGGGTGAGGGTTCGGGACTTATAGTCCATTCTCCCCCCGTCCCGCGGACGTTCCAGGTTTCACCGGGGGCCTTGACTCCTAGGGGGACAGTTCCAGCGGCTGGAGGGTCCTCGAGGCAGGCGGCCTTGACGACCTCCGCGATGGAGGTGGCTACCACTGTCGCTGCTGTGGGAGGGGGGACGCCAGGGCAGGTGGCCTGGTCTCCTCCCTCTGCCTGGGTGGTCAGGCGGACCACCCCTCCGAGGGATACTTCGTCCGCGCATGAAGGTTAGCAAATTTTATCGATTACATTTGGGCTGTTGCTATTTCCTTGCCTTAGAACTAGCGTAGCATCTGTTGTAGTAAGAGGCATCTGGTTTGCTCTGTGGCACTTATTTCATTCATCATGTCTTGATAATATTCTGCGGTTCTGCCTGATATGTTTACTTCGTGTCTTCTCCCATTTTTTGTCTTAAGAAGTCAACGTAGCTTTGTATTAAATTCAGCTTAACAATGATTGGAAAGTTGTTGGCACTGTTATATTATGTTGAACCCTCACTTAGCCTTACATTATTTTGAAAACAGTGGTAAAAGAATTAAAGAATCCTTAATTCAGGTGACACATTCGACTTCAGTCCCATCTTTCCAGCCTTGTTGGTCTGCCCATGTTTTAGGCTGATGCTAGTTGTATTTTTTTTGGAAGGATCACACAGCACACAAATGGCCCAATGAATATATGGTAACTCAATTGAATAACTTTTCAGATATGCCGCAAGTGCATGTAACATTTTGGGTCGTCGTGCCTTTTTGTGACAACATATTTCGTTGCTTCAGGTGTGAGCAGCTATTTGACATAAAAATCATGCCAGGGACCGCAGGGTCAGTCACACTCATAACTCGCTTCGTCTTGAGCTGGCTGAGTTCTTTTTTGCAGGTCATAAGAATTGCTCGTCATTGAGTTGACAGAACCAAGCATGGATTCAGAGGTAAAGTATTGCTCGTTCGTAAATGTCAGTGAAGTAAAAAAAAGTGTTAACCTGCGACTCAGAATGGATTCCTTGGCGGCTTGCTAGTTGCGAGGACTTGTTACATTTGCGTTCCTTTGTGCTGACTGTTCCTGCACTGAACATGTTGCTTGCTAGCATCAGCCTTTCCTTTTTCTACCGGTTGATGGTATTTTCTTTTTGATGGAAGGGCAGGATGAAGGCGTGAAGATTAGCTGTGGAATTAATTATTTGGCTTGTCTTGTGTTTCTTTTTCATGTGGCTCTTCAGTTCCCTAGTTATATCAGCCTTTGCGTGTGTGCTTTCAGTGATCTGCTTACTGAAGACTGGAGCGATCAAACTGGTTGCATTGCAGTGCGAAAATCAGATTCAGAATAGCTGCAGGGTGCCATGTACGCGTGAGCCTCTTCTGACATCCCAAGTAGCACGGAATCTAACCTCACATAGCCTTCAGAATCTAGCTGAAGGCTATGTGAGGTAAGATTGCAGGTGACCTGACGGAATGGAGAAGGTGAGGAGGCCACGGAATGGAGAACGCCACGGTGGAGTCGTTCCAGAACCTTGAGCATTGAAGGCCTTTCCTGTGGATCCCTGACGGTGCAATCGACGCCCAGCCTGAATATGGTCAACATCTCCTTCATGTATGCCCTTGTCCACAGTAATCTTGAACATTTTCAGATTGTTTGCCATCAGTTCATTGCACTTCTTCTGTGCCCAAGTTGTCAATGGACCATTCACTCCAGGTCCATTGGGCCACCCGCCTCGTGACTAGTACCAGCAGCACTACTCCGAAGCTGTATATGTCTGCCTTCTCAGTCACCTGGTTCGTCGCTCTCCCATACTCTGCAATTCATCAGTTCTTGGTTAGTACTCCCTCTGTAAAGTTTTATAAGATCTTTTAAATCACTAAAGTAGTAGTGATCTAATGTTAAAAGTTTACAGAGGGAGTACTAGCTAGTAAAAGTGCATTGATCGCCCAACGCAAGTACCTGGAGTTGCGTACCCAAAGTTACCAGGAGGCAGGTCCGTGATTGCCAATGGTTAGCCGAGCCGAACCATGTTTTCATCTGCGCATCGCCGAAACTAGCTATCACAGCCTTGAAATTCTGATCAAGCAAGATTTTTCAAGGCTGATGTTGTGGTGGACAATTGGCTTATTGCATCCATGGTGCAAGTGGCAGAGCCCTTTGGCCCCGCCGATGGCAATGTCCCTCCTCTCCGGCCAGCCTAGAGGCCAACCGGTCACCACAGGCCGGTGCAGCCCGTAGTCAAGGCTTCCGTTCACCGGATACTCGTAAACGAGCATGATTGCGTCTTCCCGCTGGATGAGGTCTACCACTTTGATGATGTCGTCGTGAGAATTGCTGGCTAACAGGAACATCTCCGAATCGTAGCGGGTTCATGCTCTGGAACTTCTTGACGACCAGAGTAGTAGGTAGACCCATGCCCGCAATGCCCTGATCGTGGAGCAGGTATAGTTGTTCGTCCTCCCATGCCCATGTCTTCCTGCTAGCCCACACCCTTCTCACATTGTTTTCAGTAAGGTTGTCAACTATGCCTTGTTCATTGTATTCAACAGGCAGGGTCGCCCACCACAGGACATCTCCTTTTCCAGAATTGCGGACTCATTCTAGATTTCAAGGGCATGTGTCAACCTGCAGGAGCATTAATTAGTTGTGTTCAATTGTACTACTACCTCCGTCTCGGTGAATAAGTCATTCGCGTAGTTCTAGGTCGACAATTTAACTATCTAAATATGTATTATATGTGACAAAAAATATATATTTAAAAACTACATTCGTTTGTCGACTTGAATGGAATACTCGCAGCAGTGAGCAGTCAACATGCCTGTTGTATTCTCTCTATGACCATTTACCCGCCAACCTATTGCAAGCCCACAACTACACGGTGCTACTCATTTGTTTGGGAGATTGCAGATGCAGCTGCAAGTCAACATGTGCTCCAAGTGCATGTCTGCAGCTCCATGTCGTTCTGTGATGTTGACAACATGTGCTTAGCTCAAGAGATGGAGACATTATAAAAGAATCATCATTTAATTATCTGTGTATGCCATGATAACATAAAAAGGACATCACATTGCTGGAGGCATGAAACCAAGTGCCAGATTATACAGTTTCATATACACTTTTATGGTTTTATTCATATATCATATGGTGTGTCGACAAAATGGCACTACTGCATGAGATGCACTAATTCTGAATATGCAAGTCTAGGACAGTACTGCTCTAGTAATAATATATGTGTCACTATGAGCTAATTTCCAGAATATTCAGTTAGCAGTTGGATGAGCACTATTTTATATCATCTCAGATTCCTATCAACATGACATCCATAGTCCTTGTTCCTATCATGATGTGATTCTTCAGATGGACACTAATATGATAAATTTTCTACCTGCACACAATTGTAACCTGCCTTTATATTAGTATAAATAAAAACAGATACTAAAATAGTTATCCAGGAAGGGTAGCTTCCTAGTTGTAATTATACCTAATTGTAGAACTCTGGAAACGATCTAGTGTGAACGACGCACCTCCTGACCTCCAGATATATTACTTTGCAGCGGGAACAATCAAATCGATCAGCATATTGGATTGGCCTGCTTGGGACGTAGCTAGTAAGTCAGCTAGCTTGGATTGGGACATAGCTAATAAGCCTCGTGAAATCAATCCAGTGGCCTGCTTGGACGTAGCTGGTAAATCAATCCCAGCCGAAAACGTCCCAAGCACCAGCAGGAATCTGCTAGTTAGTAATAAAATCGATCAGCAAAGATGGTATATGTTCCGATCTTGGAGAAGTATGGCATAATATTATTCACTTCTTTTTGTTGCCAATGAACACTAAATTGCCCACTTGCTATTAACAAAACTGAGATTACCAGGAGCAAGCCCACCTGCTCTCACGGCGCTCCTTCCGCCGCCACCACGAAGCCAAGATTGATCCACCACATCCAGGAATCCAAGGGAGAGGAGAGAAAGAGAGAACCGGTCGATGGATTCCGACCGGCCGTCCCGAACTCTGCTTCCGCGCTCGCCCAACCTCGAGCGAAGTGGGTGCGCTGAGCGGAGCGGCAGGCTTCTAGGTCCTTAGCGAGTGCGGCGGCCGGCGCGCGGCGGCGTTGGGGGCAGGTGGCCCACGGCGGCGTCGGGGGCGTGCGGCCCGCGGGGGCGTCAGGGGCGGGTGGCCGACGTTGAGGCGGGGCGGGGCAGGACGTGGCGGCGGGCTGGAGGAGGAGGCGGCGGCGGCGGGCGGCGCGCGGCGCGCGGTGAGGCAGGGCGACGCGGGAGGTGGCGGCGGACTGGAGCTCGAGATGGGATCGAGGAGGCAGGGTGTGCGGGTCGCTGGGCTGATATTTTTTATTCTTTTCTCTCCCATACCGGTTCGGGCTGACTTATGCCGAAGACTGCGGGTTGAATACAGAAAATTGTAGGGGCTTTTTCGCAAAAGTTCCGCGACGGTGAACCCGAAGACCCAATCCGTGCTTTATTATTAGGGAGAGATAAGAGAAACCAAGGAGCAAAAAAGATCGAACGTAAGAAAAACTGTAGCGAACAAACAAAATGATTTTTTTAGGGGCGAACGGACAGAATGATTGTACGTGAGAACGAGCGAAGGAGGTGTAGTAGGCCGGGGCCCAATAGGGATCGCTACTGTGCGCCAAGTCAGTTTTCTGGCACCACCAAATAGGAGCTCGCAACTAGATGAGCTCCTAAAAAAAAGTCCAGACTGGGTGATGAACTCGGAACGCCCTGTCCGCCCCGCCCGAATGGAGGCACAAATATCGGCAATATGGAGCTTTCCTTCGCATCCAGATCTAAGCATTTTCCCTTCGTTTTTGGTGGCTGGAACCCTAGCCGCCGCTAGGAGAGGCCAATCTTCTAGCGCCGTCCTCCAGCGGCTCCCCACCGCTGGCAACCTCAGCCGTCGATGGTGAGGTGGTCGTCGGATCCACACGCGTGAATCGTTTTTACTCCCTTGTAGTCTAGATTTTTTTACTCTTCATCGTCTTGGCTTCGGCGGTGACAATGATGGCACTAAATAAGGATTCTTCGGATTTTTCTCTGACGAGGCCATCGGTCTTATGGTTGGGGATGGATTTGAAAACCAGTCTGTTCAAGCAAGGATGGAGTGGCTACGACATCATCCTCGTGGTGGACCTGTGTCCTCGGGCTCCGCCGTTGCGACGGTGTTTGCTCCAGCGGCGGCGTGGAGCTCGGTAGGTAGTCCAGAAGCAGATGCAGATTGTGGTCTGCGTTGATGACATGTAGAAGACGGAACGTGTGCTGGGTTTGTGGTTCGTGGATGATAGATATGGTTTCCTGCTTCAGCGTCTTAGTCGTCGTGGGGTGCCAGATCTGAAGTTTGATGGCATGTCCTTGGTGTTGCCCCGGTATGATCCGTTCAACGGCAAGGGATTCACTTTTGGCGAGACATCTTGACGGCCCCCAAAGCTGCATATCAGCAATGGAGCCGCGTCGAGCTCGGGTGAGGAGGTGATCTGTCGTTCTTTTCTTCGATGGGTGTTGTGGTGGTGTCGGAGACAGGTGACGAGCGTTGGTGTCAAGCGGAGGAAGATGTTGAGGAGCAGGTCTTTGCCCGGGGGAAATGATGGTGGTGGACTCGGGTTCCGCACAGGGCGACGACACCAGTAAGTCACTCGACATTGCCGCAGGGGGTCAGTGTCTGGACGAGCGGTGCTGGGGAGGATGGACGGGGTCAGAATGGGAGGGCGGCAGCAACACTGGATGTGTGGAGCGACGGCTAGGTTTTAGGGGTGGGGAAGTTTAGCGGGTCGGTAGGAGGCGCGTTGTTTGGGCCAAAATAATGTCCCACAGGCCCAAAACAGAGTCCTTGACACTAAATGGATCAATCAAAGTAGAGCAGATCCAGTGATGAACTTGTTAATTTTTCAATTCTCAAAAAAACTTGTTAATTTTCACCACTTGTTTTTCTTTTTTACAGAAATTTTCACCATTCATTTCCCTCTACGCATGCTTGTGCGTATTCAAGAAAAAAAAGAATCATTTCGATGTGAATCCAATCGTGTCACTGTGGCAATAATCGCTGAAGCGTTCGGTTGTTAAAGCGAACATATGATCACCGGTGGTGGAGATCGAGAGGCGGTCTAGAGAAGAAAGCCGTAATACGGGCTAGGCGGTGCACGGGAGCTCGAAGCGGTATGTCTTGGTAGGCGTACCGGTACACCGATGACGGTAATGTAAAATACAGCTCACAATGGGTATGTTCGACGCGTTTTTGTACCAAAGAAGTTAAATATGTTTTGTAGTACCTGATATTTTTTTTTCTGCTTCTACATGACTAACCCACGCATCGTTAACCTTTTTTTTATTGTAGAAGATGTTTGTTGAGTGCAGGATACAGAGAAGAATATATGTGCATACAAGGGACTGGAGCATGCATGCATTCATGCCTATCCTTGTACGTGGTGCATGGCAAAAGCAAAAGGATTGCCTACGTACTAGAAGCATGCATTGAAGACCAGGTATAGCACAATGTGCACCTCTTTGCCTGTACGCGGCGGCCACCACGACCGGCACATACAGCTACGTACAAATACCCGTACGCTGCCTGGCAAGCGCGTGTACATACTCGAATACTCGTATAATCAACAAAAAGAATGAAATGGGTGAGGCTTCAAGACGGGCAGTGTTTGGCAATCTAATCGGTCCACCTGCCGGCCACTTGGGTAGCAAATTTTGTACCTTGTTTTGCAGGAGTGGGCGTCAAAAAGATCAGCCGAAGGATAAACATACGAAGCAAGATCAACACGTTGCCGTCCATAGATGGGCCATAGATGGGAGGAAAGGCACGGGGAGAGAGATGCCGCAAGGCCGCCGCCATTCGCCAACGCACGCATCCATCCATCAGGAGATCCATCCATTCACCAACGCACATATCCATCTATCAGGAGATCCATCCATCACGTAGCACACATCCATCCATCATCCATCTACGCGCCCAGTACTCACACCCGCACACCTTCAGCATCCAGCAATCGCATCTCATCCATCATCCATCTACGCACCCAAGATACAGGTACAGTGCAGGCAGCCACGCAGACGGGAGAAGTCCAGATCAACGCAGCCGGGCGAGAACACCGGCGCAGCCACATGGACACCAAGCTCACGTTCCCGAAGGGTGAGATTTTGATCTAATACATCTATTTCCTTCTTTCACCTTCACATCCAGCATGCATGCGCTACGCGGAGAGTACATGTCGGTCACCGGAGACAACACTCATGTGATCCCGTCGCCGCCACCGGAGATGACTGCACCAGAACGGAAAACTGCACCGACACCGTCGGAGTTTGTCTATGCCAAGCCTTTCATTTTCAGGTGTCATGTTCTTGGCCCGAGATGACTCGGGAGCTGCCGGAGCTCGCCAACAACACAGCCCAACCGCTAGACCCGATGCTTTACCATGGCGGTCTACATGTCCCTGGCGAACAGGTCATGATGCACAGGTCACAACGAACAGGTCACCGGTGCACGGGTCCATGGCGTTCCAATCGCGGTGCATAGGTTTGGTGTCTTGCTTCGTGAATGAGATGGCGAGACGGAACCGGAGCTCACGACTATGCAACCCAAAACCGTTCCCTCCTCCGAGAGGCACAACCATCGCGGCGGACAGGCCGCGGCGTACAGGCCGCGGCGTACAGGTCTCCGGTCTCCAGGTCCATGGCGTCCCGATTGCGGTGAACGGATCTAGCGTTTTGCTTCCCAGAGAAGACGACGCAGCTCGAAACTCGCCTTTCCCTTCTTGGTGTACAGATTCTCAACGGAACCCGTGTCTGCAACGACGCGGCCCACGACTGGCTGCTCCTTCATGAGGAGCACGTCCCTGACAGATAGGTTAATGGCGAACATATCATAGGCGTACAGGTTTTGCACCACATTCTTGGAGGACACGGCGGGGCGGAACCAGAGCTCGGTGACGACGCGGCCCCGGACTCGCTTCCCCCTTCATGGCGTACAAATCTTTGGTCGAACCGAAGATTGCAGCGACGATGTACAAGACCGGTCCCTGCTTCGAGAGGTGCACCTACCGTGGTGAACAGGTCCTTGGCGTACAGGTCCATGACGTCGCCGGCCTACAGGTCACCCTTTGGCGTAGCACCAGCCCAAGGCGACGCGGCCTCTACAACGCCACCTTCCACGGCCTCGTGAGGCAGCACCTTTGCCTTGGCGGACCGCCGAATACCTGGCGTCTAGCCGAGACGAGGTGCCAACCACCCCGACCACGCCCATGCGAGCGCGCCTTAGTTTTTATACTGACGCCGGTCTCTCCAAACTATTACTCCCGCAAGGCGTAGCCCCTCGAACACCCCGATGAAGCAACATGTCGTCGAGAAGTCTGAGCCGACCGCGACCCATGCTACCCCAACATCAACTACTCCAATGCCGCCAAGACCGACGAGGCACGACGGCGAGGGCGGGCGCGGCCACCGCTAAGGCCACGCCACTTGCGGCGCGTGTACCGACGAGGACACGGGCTCTGCCGCTGCCCACACACACATCACCATCATCATGCATGGAGGACGCTAAGCGAAGACGATGAAGACGACCACACGGCTTAATCGGAGGTATCCCGCGGAGCAACCTGCGGGAGTAATTAACCGGGAGCTTTCCGAGGCCCCGGGAACCAGGAGACCGCAATCGCCACAGTTAGGCTGGCCACGCTAGTAGGCCATGAAGCGCATTTTTTGTTTATTCTCCAAGGAGATTAATGAAATACTCGTTTCCCACATCCTTTTCTTTGTGTACTATGGTACACTGGCGCGCCTGCATTTTTCTTTTCTTCTTTCCCCGGCATATGAGAGAGATACACTCCCCTTCCCTTCTCGCGGAGTCTTTAGATATTTTTCTCATGTCAAACAGGGTATATATCTTTGCACGTTATTTTTACTAGTTTATATATATTTTCAGAATTTATTTGAAATATCTCATTTGTCCAAATTAACCCTGAATATGCAATATGTGTACAATTATCACTTTGCTAATAACATTTTGTGTCAAAAGAAAATTTGAAATAAAAATAGTTTTACTCGCAAAAAAAGTTTAAAGTAGCCATTAAAGTTATTCTCTCCAAGAGAACTATGGAACACTAATTTCGTGGAATTTTTTTAAATGTCTGTTGTAGTGCAATTGGGAAGCACTAATAATGATGTAAAAGTAGTACACAAAAGTTAAATCCGTTGCATCTCTCGGCCAAATTAGTGTACATCGATTGTACTAAAACTTTGTAATGGAAGCCCACATCCCTATATATCGCACACAAAAGGACATGTGTACGTAGGAGGTACAACTACACGGTATCTTACAAAATATGCAATCATCTTGCAAATATTTCCCTTATATATGACCTTTTACATGTGAATAAGTATTCTACTTGGCATAGATATAAGTGTTGGGTTTCGTAGTAATTTCAAAAATTTTCCTACGCACACGCAAGATCATGTGATGCATAGCAACGAGGGGAAGAGTATTGTCTACGTACCCTACGCAGACCGACTGCGGAAGCGATGACACGACGTAGAGGAAGTAGTCGTACGTCTTCACGATCCAACCGATCAAGCACCGAAACTACGGCACCTCCGAGTTCGAGCACACGTTCAGCTCGATGACGATCCCCGGACTCCGATCCAGCAAAGTGTCGGGGAAGAGTTCCGTCAGCACGACGGCGTGGTGACGATCTTGATGAACTACAGCAGCAGGGCTTCGCCTAAACTCCGCTACAGTATTATCGAGGAATATGGTGGCAGGGGGCACCGCACACGGCTAAGGAATCGATCACGTGGATCAACTTGTGTCAACTTGTGTCTTTGGGGTGCCTCTACCTCAGTATATAAAGGAGCCAAGGGGGGAGGGGGCGCCGGCCAAGAGAGAGAGGCGCAGGAGGAGTCCTACTCCTACCGGGAGTAGGACTCCCCCCCCAATCCTATTCCAACGAGGATTCCCAAGGGGGAAAGAGGGAGAGGAGGGGCCGGCCACCTCTCCTAGTCCTAATAGGACTAGGGGAAGGGGGGAGGCGCGCAGCCCCCTTGGGCTGCCCCTTTCTCCTTTCCACTAAGGCCCATGATGGCCCATATGGCTCCCGGGGGGTTCCGGTAACCTCCCGGTAACCCGGTAAAATCCCGATTTCACCCGGAACACTTCCGATGTCCAAACATAGACTTCCAATATATCAATCTTTATGTCTCGACCATTTCGAAACTCCTCGTCATGTCCGTGATCACATCCGGGACTCCGAACAACCTTCGGTACATCAAAATGCATAAACTCATAATATAACTGTCATCGTAACCTTAAGCGTGCGGACCCTACGGGTTCGAGAACAATGTAGACATGACCGAGACACGTCTCCGGTCAATAACCAATAGCGGGACCTGGATGCCCATATTGGCTCCTACATATTCTACGAAGATCTTTATCGGTCAGACCGCATAACAACATACGTTGTTCCCTTTGTCATCGGTATGTTTACTTGCCCGAGATTCGATCGTCGGTATCTAATACCTAGTTCAATCTCGTTACTGGCAAGTCTCTTTACTCGTTCCGTAATACATCATCTCACAACTAACATATTAGTTGTAATGCTTGCAAGGCTTATGTGATGTGTATTACCGAGAGGGCCCAGAGATACCTCTCCGACAATCGGAGTGACAAATCCTAATCTCGAAATACGCCAACCCAACATCGACCATTGGAGACACCTGTAGTACTCCTTTATAATCACCCAGTTACGTTGTGACGTTTGGTAGTACCCAAAGTGTTCCTCCGGTAAACGGGAGTTGCATAATCTCATAGTCATAGGAACATGTATAAGTCATGAAGAAAGCAATAGCAACATACTAAACGATCGGGTGCTAAGCTAATGGAATGGGTCATGTCAATCAGATCATTCTACTAATGATGTGACCTCGTTAATCAAATAACAACTCATTGTTCATGGTTAGGAAACATAACCATCTTTGATTAACAAGCTAGTCAAGTAGAGGCATACTAGTGACACTTTGTTTGTCTATGTATTCACACATGTATTATGTTTCCGGTTAATACAATTCTAGCATGAATAATAAACATTTATCATGATATAAGGAAATAAATAATAACTTTATTATTACCTCTAGGGCATATTTCCTTCAGTCTCCCACTTGCACTAGAGTCAATAATCTAGTTCACATCGCCATGTAATTTAATAGCAATAGTTCACATCACCATGTGATTAACACCCATAGTTCACATCGATATGTGATCAACACCCAAAGGGTTTACTAGAGTCAGTAATCTAGTTCACATCGCTATGTGATTAACACCCAAAGAGTACTAATGTGTGATCATGTTTTGCTTGTGAGATAATTTTAGTCAACGGGTCTGTCACATTCAGATCCGTAAGTATTTTGCGAATTTCTATGTCAACAATGCTCTGCACGGAGCTACTCTAGCTTATTGCTCCCACTTTCAATATGTATCTAGATCGAGACTTAGAGTCATCCAGATCTGTGTCAAACTTGCATCGACGTAATATTTACGACGAACCTTTTTGTCACCTCCATAATTGAGAAATATTTCCTTATTCCACTAAGGATAATTTTGACCGCTGTCCAGTGATCTACTCTTAGATCACTATTGTACTCCCTTGCTTAACACAGTGTAGGGTATACAATAGATCCGGTACACAACATGCAAACTTTATAGAACCTATGGCTGAGGCATAGGGAATGACTTTCATTCTATTTCTATCTTCTGCCGTGGTCGGGCTTTGAGTCTTACTCAATTTCACACCTTGCGACACAGGTAAGAACTCTTTCTTTGACTGTCTCATTTTGAACTACTTCAAAATCTTGTCAAGGTATGTACTCATTGAAAAACTTTATCAAGCGTCTTGATCTATCTCTATAGATCTTGAAGCTCAATATGTAAGCAGCTTCACCGAGGTCTTTCATTGAAAAACTTTTATTCAAGTATCCCTTTATGCTATCCAGAAATTCTATATCATTTCCAATCAGTAATATGTCATCCACATATAATATCAGAAATGCTACAGAGCTCCCACTCACTTTCTTGTAAATACAGGCTTCTCCGAAAGTCTGTATAAAACCAAATGCTTTGATCACACTATCAAAACGTTTATTCCAACTCCGAGAGGCTTGCACCAGTCCATAAATGGATCGCTGGAGCTTGCACACTTTGTTAGCTTCCTTTGGATCGACAAAACCTTCTGGTTGCATCATATACAACTCTTCTTCCAGAAATCCATTCAGGAATGCAGTTTTGACATCCATTTGCCAAATTTCATAATCATAAAATGCGGCAATTGCTAACATGATTCGGACGGACTTAAGCATCGCTACGGGTGAGAAGGTCTCATCGTAGTCAATCCCTTGAACTTGCCGAAAACCTTTTGCGACAAGTCGAGCTTTGTAGACAGTAACATTACCATCAGCGTCAGTCTTCTTCTTAAAGATCCATTTATTCTCAATTGCTTGCCGATCATCGGGCAAGTCAACCAAAGTCCATACTTTGTTCTCATACATGGATCCCATCTCAGATTTCATGGCTTCAAGCCACTTTGCGGAATCTGGGCTCACCATCGCTTCTTCATAGTTCGTAGGTTCATCATGATCTAGTAGCATGACCTCCAGAACAGGATTACCGTACCACTCTGGTGCGGATCTTACTCTGGTTGATCTACGAGGTTCAGCAGTATCTTGATCTGAAGTTTCATGATCATTATCATTGGCTTCCTCACTAACTGGTGTAGGTGTCACTGAAACAGTTTTCTGTGATGAACTACTTTCCAGTAAGGGAGCGGGTACAGTTACCTCGTCAAGTTCTACTTTCCTCCCACTCACTTCTTTCGAGAGAAACTCCTTCTCTAGAAATGATCCATTCTTAGCAACGAATGTCTTGCCTTCGGATCTGTGATAGAAGGTGTACCCAACAGTTTCCTTTGGGTATCCTATGAAGACACATTTCTCCGATTTGGGTTCGAGCTTATCAGGTTGAAGCTTTTTCACATAAGCATCGCAGCCCCAAACTTTAAGAAACGACAACTTTGGTTTCTTGCCAAACCACAGTTCATAAGGCGTCGTCTCAACGGATTTTGATGGTGCCCTATTTAACGTGAATGCAGCTGTCTTTAATGCATAACCCGAAAATGATAGTGGTAAATCGGTAAGAAACATCATAGGTTGCACCATATCCAATAAAGTACAATTATGACGTTCGGACACACCATTGTGGTGTTCCAGGTGGCATGAGTAGTGAAACTATTTCACATTGTTTTTTAACTGAAGGCCAAACTCGTAACTCAAATACTCTTCTCTGCGATCAGATCGTAGAAACTTTATTTTCTTGTTGCGATGATTTTTCACTTCACTCTGAAATTCTTTGAACTTTTCAAATGTTTCAGACTTGTGTTTCATTAAGTAGATATACTCATATCTGCTCAAATCATCTGTGAAGATCAGAAAATAATGATACTTGCCACGAGCATCAACACTCATTGGATTGCATACATCGGTATGTATTTTTTCCAATAAGTCAGTAGCACGTTCCATTGTTCTGGAGAACGGAGTTTTTAGTCATCTTGCCCAAAAGGCACAGTTCGCAAGCATCAAGTGATTCATAATCAAGTGATTCCAAAATTCCATCAGTATGGAGTTTCTTCATGCGCTTTACACCAATATGACCTAAACGGCAGTGCTACAAACAAGTTGCACTTATCATTATTAACTTTGCATCTTTTGGTTTCAATATTATGATTATGTGTATCACTACGATCGAGATCCAACAAACTATTTTCATTGGGTGTGTAACCATATAAGGTTCTATTCATGTAAACAGAACAACAATTTATTCTCTTACTTAAATGAATAATCGTATTACAATAAACATGATCAAATCATATTCATGCTCAACGCAAACACCAAATAACACTTATTTAGGTTCAACACTAATCCCGAAAGTATAGGGAGTGTGCGACGATGATCATATCAATCTTGGAACCACTTCCAACACACATCGTCACTTCACCCTTAACTAGTCTCTGTTTATTCTGCAACTCCCGTTTCGAGTTACTAATCTTAGCAACTGAACTAGTATCAAATACTGAGGGTTTGCGATAAACACTAGTAAAGTACACATCAATAACATGTATATCAAATATACTTATGTTCACTTTGCCATCCTTCTTATCCGCCAATCACTTGGGGTAGATCCGCTTCCAGTGACCAGTCCCTTTGCAGTAGAAACACTTAGTCTCAGGCTTAGGATCTGACTTGGGCTTCTTCACTTGAGCAGCAACTTGCTTGCTGTTCTTCTTGAAGTTCCCCTTCTTCCTTCTGCCCTTTTTCTTCAAACTAGTGGTCTTGTCTACCATCAACACTTGATGTTTTTATCGATTTCTACCTTCGTCAATTTCCGCATTACGAAGAGCTTGGGAATCGTTTCTGTTATCCCTTGCATGTCATAGTTCATCACGAAGTTCTACTAACTTGGTGATGGTGACTAGAGAATTCTGTCAATCACTATCTTATCTGGAAGATTAACTCCCACTTGATTCAAGCGATTGTAGTACTCAGACAATCTGAGCACATGCTCACTAGTTGAGCGATTCTCCTCCATCTTTTAGCTATAGAACTTGTTGGAGACTTCATATCTCTCAACTCGGGTATTTGCTTGAAATATTAGCTTCAACTCCTGGAACATCTCATATGGTCCATGACATTCAAAACGTCTTTGAAGTCCCGATTCTAAGCCGTTAAGCATGGTGCACTTAAACTATCAAGTAGTCATCATATTGAGCTAGCCAAACGTTCATAACGTCTGCATTTGCTCCTGCAATAGGTCCGTCACCTAGCGGTGCATTAAGGACATAATTCTTCTGTGCAACAATGAGGATTTAACCTCAGATCACGGATCAAATCCGCAACATTGCTACTAACATTTTTCAACACAATTTTCTCTAGGAACATATCAAAATAAACACAGGGAAGCAACAACGCGAGCTATTGATCTACAACATGATTTGCAAAATACTACCAGGACTAAGTTCATGATAAATTTAAGTTCAATTTAATCATATTACTTAAGAACTCCCACTTAGATAGACATCCCTCTAATCCTCTAAGTGATCACGTGATCCAAATCAACTAAACCATGTCCGATCATCACGTGAGATGGAGTAGTTTCATCGGTGAACATCATTATGTTGATCATATCTACTATATGATTCACGCTCGACCTTTCGGTCTCCGTGTTCCGAGGCCATATCTGCATATGCTAGGCTCGTCAAGTTTAACCTGAGTATTCTGCGTGTGCAAAACTGGCTTGCACCCGTTGTAGATGGACGTAGAGCTTATCACACCCGATCATCACGTGGTGTCTGGGCACGACGAACTTTGGCAACGGTGCATACTCAGGGAGAACACCTCTTGATAATTTAGTGAGAGATCATCTTATAATGCTACCGTCAATCAAAGCAAGATAAGATGCATAAAAAGATAAACATCACATGCAATCAATATAAGTGATATGATATGGTCATCATCATCTTGTGCTTGTGATCTCCATCTCCGAAGCACCGTCATGATCACCATCGTCACCGGCGCGACACCTTGATCTCCATCGTAGCATCGTTGTCGTCTCGCCAATCTTATGCTTCCACGACTATCACTTAAAAGTAAAGCATTACATCGCGATTGCATTGCATACAATAAAGCGACAACCATATGGCTCCTGCCAGTTGCCGATAACTCGGTTACAAAACATGATCATCTCATACAATAAAATTCAGCATCATGCTTTGACCATATCACATCACAACATGCCCTGCAAAAACAAGTTAGACGTCCTCTACTTTGTTGTTGCTTGTTTTACGTGGCTGCTACGGGCTTAAGTAAGAACCAATCTCACCTACGCATCAAAACCACAACGATAGTTTGTCAAATAGACTCCGTTTTAACCTTCGCAAGGACCGGGCGTAGCCATACTTGGTTCAACTAAAGTTGGAGAGACAGTCGCCCGCAAGCCATCTCTGTGCAAAGCACGTCGAGGGAACCGGTCTCGCGTAAGCGTACGCGTAAGGTTGGTCTGGGTCGTCTCGTCCAACAATACCGCCGAACCAAAATATGACATGCTGGTAGGCAGTATGACTTGTATCGTCCACAACTCACTTGTGTTCTACTCGTGCATATAACATCAACATCAATAACCTAGGCTCGGATGCCACTGTTGGGTTTCGTAGTAATTTCAAAAATTTTCCTACGCACACGCAAGATCATGTGATGCATAGCAACGAGGGGAAGAGTATTGTCTACGTACCCTACGCAGACCGACTGCGGAAGCGATGACACGACGTAGAGGAAGTAGTCGTACGTCTTCACGATCCAACCGATCAAGCACCGAAACTACGGCACCTCCGAGTTCGAGCACACGTTCAGCTCGATGACGATCCCCGGACTCCGATCCAGCAAAGTGTCGGGGAAGAGTTCCGTCAGCACGACGGCGTGGTGACGATCTTGATGAACTACAGCAGCAGGGCTTCGCCTAAACTCCGCTACAGTATTATCGAGGAATATGGTGGCAGGGGGCACCGCACACGGCTAAGGAATCGATCACGTGGATCAACTTGTGTCAACTTGTGTCTTTGGGGTGCCTCTACCTCAGTATATAAAGGAGCCAAGGGGGGAGGGGGCGCCGGCCAAGAGAGAGAGGCGCAGGAGGAGTCCTACTCCTACCGGGAGTAGGACTCCCCCCCCAATCCTATTCCAACTAGGATTCCCAAGGGGGAAAGAGGGAGAGGGGTGGCCGGCCACCTCTCCTAGTCCTAATAGGACTAGGGGAAGGGGGGAGGCGCGCAGCCCCCTTGGGCTGCCCCTTTCTCCTTTCCACTAAGGCCCATGATGGCCCATATGGCTCCCGGGGGGTTCCGGTAACCTCCCGGTAACCCGGTAAAATCCCGATTTCACCCGGAACACTTCCGATGTCCAAACATAGGCTTCCAATATATCAATCTTTATGTCTCGACCATTTCGAGACTCCTCGTCATGTCCGTGATCACATCCGGGACTCCGAACAACCTTCGGTACATCAAAATGCATAAACTCATAATATAACTGTCATCATAACCTTAAGCGTGCGGACCCTACGGGTTCGAGAACAATGTAGACATGACCGAGACACGTCTCCGGTCAATAACCAATAGCGGGACCTGGATGCCCATATTGGCTCCTACATATTCTACGAAGATCTTTATCAGTCAGACCGCATAACAACATACGTTGTTCCCTTTGTCATCGGTATGTTTACTTGCCCGAGATTCGATCGTCGGTATCTAATACCTAGTTCAATCTCGTTACTGGCAAGTCTCTTTACTCGTTCCGTAATACATCATCCCACAACTAACATATTAGTTGTAATGCTTGCAAGGCTTATGTGATGTGTATTACCGAGAGGGCCCAGAGATACCTCTCCGACAATCGGAGTGACAAATCCTAATCTCGAAATACGCCAACCCAACATCGACCATTGGAGACACCTGTAGTACTCCTTTATAATCACCTAGTTACGTTGTGACGTTTGGTAGTACCCAAAGTGTTCCTCCGGTAAACGGGAGTTGCATAATCTCATAGTCATAGGAACATGTATAAGTCATGAAGAAAGCAATAGCAACATACTAAACGATCGGGTGCTAAGCTAATGGAATGGGTCATGTCAATCAGATCATTCTACTAATGATGTGACCTCGTTAATCAAATAACAACTCATTGTTCATGGTTAGGAAACATAACCATCTTTGATTAACGAGCTAGTCAAGTAGAGGCATACTAGTGACACTTTGTTTGTCTATGTATTCACACATGTATTATGTTTCCGGTTAATACAATTCTAGCATGAATAATAAACATTTATCATGATATAAGGAAATAAATAATAACTTTATTATTACCTCTAGGGCATATTTCCTTCAATAAGATCATACGTATAGTGTCCATTTTGAGGAGTTCAAAATAATAATGATTACTTATTTATATTCAACTTTTTTACTTATCATGATTGTTCATCATAATAATGTTTTAATTAGTATATTTTTTACAATAATTAGAAAAATAAAGTACATAAGTATGTCAATGGATATTAGTTGTTCACTCTAAAGTGAATGTTTTGTGACAAGTGTTGTGTTATTTTTTTTTAAGATTTTGTTTCAGATATTGTCAATAAAAGCTTTCATTCATGAATCTCTCTTAGGTAGAAATTTTATAAAGACAAAATGCACATTACTACGTAGATTATTGTGGTCAATTAGATCATTTGTTGTGTGTTTATGTGTTTTCATTACCAGATCTTAATTTTGTAATACTGATAGAGCATTCTAGAGCATTCATGTCCATAAAAAATGTCCTGATAAAGGTTTAATGTAGTATATGAATATATATGTAGATAAATACAAATCATAGTGCAGGAGATGTGTACAAGTGTCCTCTGATAGTTAGAATTGCTCACAAAGATTATTTTACTCCCTTCGATCCATCTTAATTGCTGTTGAGTTGTATTAAATCATTGACAATTAAGATGGATAGTAGGGAATACTAATTTTGGGGGTTCAAGCAGTTGGTTTGCTCGCATATTTGTTTTGCCTTGTGTATTGAAATAGAATAATTTGGTGCCAGATGCTTCAGATTGACTCAAGGTTTCAATGACGACGATTGCGAGCCTATGGCATTGGTCCTTAGGGGAACTTGCATAAAAAGTTATCTGTGTCATCAACGAAATCAAGCCGGCTCTGGCAGGGGAGCGGCCACACCGACGTGTAATTTATATTCGTGTTTTTACCTTTTATACTACTGTCCTCGGTGTCACCGGCGGCTCGTCCTGGAGGCGACAATGGTCGTTCGGTGGTGCAAAGTCCTCGGTGTATTCTATATTAGGGTTTTTACCATTTATACCACTATTCAGTTTTGCCACTAAAAATTTTAACTGCTCAAAAATACCGTCGCTTTGTTAAGCGCGTACTAAAAAATTCCTTAGGACATTGTCAGCTCAAATCTCCTTTGCCATGTTATAATGACCAAAATACCTATGGCCAACATGTCAACTCTCCTTCCATCTCACTACAATAAATTGTGGGTCTCACTTGATCCAAACAACGTTCTTATTTTTCTCTAAATTGGCTTGCCTACTCCTGACAAGTGGGGCCCATACTTATCATTGTGAGATAGATAGAGTTGACATGTGGGTCTAGGGGTATTTTTGTTATATAACATGGCGATAGGGTTTGACCTGACAATAATGATGTCTAACAACATTTTTGAGCAAACATCTAATAAAATGATGGGATTTTTTATATATCTAAATGTCATTTTTGAACAAGCATTTCATGGAACGATGGTATTTTTTGAGCAGTTGTAATTTCTGATGATAAAATTGAATAATGGAATACAACTACTGGCATAAATGATAGAAACGCGATATATTATTCTTAGGGTCTGTGTCGTTTTTTGCAGCAAATAAAAAATACAATCATTTGCTGTCACGATTGCAGCGCAATGTGCCGCCCTGATCGGCTTGTGTGGCGTCGCGAACTCCCCCCTAGTCAGTCATGTGTGGTCTCTAGTGCCGTGGATGATTGAATTTTTTTTAATCTTTAATTAGTAGAAAGTTACCAAATGGCAACTGCCGTGAGCACCCTTAAAAAAATAGTAGAAAGTTGTGACGATAGAAGAAATTATTCAGACAAGTGAGTAAATTTTCAAGGAAACTCAGTGGACTGCTGCAGCTTCATCAAAGCAGAGGATTACCCACTCAGGCAGAGAGTAAGGAACAGAGCGAAGGAGTTGGAGCTGTGTTCTTGTCAAAATCTCTTCACAAGTAAGGTACAATTACTAATCTCCCTATGAATAGAAGCCAAGCCTATAAGAGCTCCAAAGTTTTGTCCTTCAAAGTGGACCCGTCTTTAAGGGTCCAGTTGGATCATGGGTCCCACATGAAAGTATTAAAACGGACATTCTACTAAAGTATTTTTGAAAAACTTTAATACTCATAAATTTATTTTATTTGTTAACTCCAAAGAAATCACAGATTTATAAAAAAAATCATGAATTTAAATAATGTTCATAATTTAAAACTTCTTAATGAATATCAGAAAAATACTCATGGATTCTACAAAATTTTCACGAGTTTTATAGCTGCTCGTGATTTTTTACAAATGTCACAACTTTTGAACAAGGTTCGGGGATTAAAAAATGTTTTAAAATCTAAAACATGTTCACGAATATGAAAAATCATCATGCATTGTTAAAAAAAGTTCAATTTTGCAGAAAATATTTCTGAATTTTTAAAAATGTTCAATAATTTAAATTATTGTTCCAGAATTTCAAAAAAAATATTCATTTTGAATATATTGGCTAATTTGAAAAAATAAACAAATTGTACTTTTTATTTTTGAAACTAGTAACAGAATAGTTTTAGGAAGCATTTGCTCTCGGAAGCAGTCAATCAGTCCATTAAGAGCATGCACCAGAGCATTAACCACCAGCAGCGTATTGTTCTCGGAAGCATTATCCACGAAAACAATTTATTAACTGCCATCAGGCCCGCACGCTAGGTTTGGGCGATTAGGATGATTTTAATCCTACGGCCGTTTACTGGGCCGTTTACTGGTCTGACAGGAAGCATGTATATGTAGTAGTCTGAATGTCTGATCCCTACGTACTTCCTCCGTCTGAAAAAACTTGTCGCAACCTTGTTCCTTAAATGGTTACATTTATTTGAGAAACAAGCTTTTCTGAACGGAGTAAGTACTTGGCATTAAAGTTTACTGCACAATACCTACTGTACCTCGGTTCGGCGTTTCGATCAAGATTATGTGTGACACGCTTCGGACAAGGATCTGCTGCTGCTTGGGAGCCGGCACGCCACGAGAACAACCAGAATGCGTGCGTGGGTGCGCGCGTGAGTAGGACGGCGGCTTCCATTTGTGCGTGGCGTGTGGAGCTGAGCTGGGGGACTTAAGTCGCACCTGCAGGCTGCAGCACCTAGGGCGTAATTTCGGCCGGGTTCGACCGCTTGCTTCGGCCCACGCCACACGAAAAGCTAGCCCGTATCCTCTACTTCACGTCCGCGCATTGCCGTCGGTGACCTTATTTTGGTTTGTTGCCGTTGCCTCCATTTTTCTCTCACCAGATCACCAGTTTTACTTTTAGAATTACAATTACACCAACGGGTGCCCTTGCAAAATCTCTAAGGTCATCTTCAATAGTTGTAAGATAGATGTTGGTAAATTTGCCACCTACTTGCTTCCTGTCTGATAGATGTATATTGTGTCTTGGGTCCACCTCATAATTCCTCTGTATAGTTGAGGTTGTGGCCCCCTCTGTATTCATATATAGGTGCCTGGTGCACCGATCAATCATCGAGAGTTACTTTCCCAAACTATATGGTATCAGTTTCCGTCTCCCGATCCTAAACCTAGTCTTCCGCTCCCTGCCGCCGCCCATCCCCACAGTCGCCGCCGCTCGTGCCGCCGCCGCTGCGATGTCTTCTGCCGCGTCGTCTCTCTTAGGCTACATGTATGCGGACGCGCCGGATCCCTTCACCACGCCGTAGGTTTTTCCGGCGGGTCATCCGGCCTACTTCGCCGTGACGCCGCAGCCGGCCAGTGCCAGCTCCGCGGCTCTGCTCGCCACGCCGATGGCCGATGGCCATGCTCCGCCCACCCCGGTTCAGCCTATGGCGGCTTGGCCTCGCTGCCGGTCTCACCGTTATGGGACACTACTTCCTTGGCCGCCCTGCACTCGGCCCCATCACCAGCTATGCTTGGTACCGGTGGCGCCTGGTACATGGACTCGGGCGTCACCGCCCACATGACATCTCATCCCGGTACTCTAACCTCCTCCACTCCGGTTCATACTCTCACTTGCATCATCGTTGGCAATGGTTCCTCTTTACCTATCACACATGTTGGTCGTGCTTCATTTCCTTTCACATCTACACCTATCACTATGTCAGATGTTCTTGTGTCTCCTGATTTAGTTACGAACCTTGTATCTGTTTGTCGTCTTGCCCGTGAGAATCCCATTACCGTTGAATTTGATGATGTTGGTTTTTTCGTGAAGGGCGCCCGTACTCGGATGATCCTTCACCGTTGCGATAGTCCTGACGAGCTCTATCCGGTGCACTCCTCCACCACCGCCTCCACCACCTCAGTCGCCCTCGCCGCAGGTGTCGACCTTTGGCATGCTCGTTTGGGACACCCAAACTCCACCACTTTGTGTCAAATACTTAAGAGTTTTTCATTCTCAAGCAATAAGATCGACGACCATACTTGTGAGGCTTGTCGTCTTGGCAAGCACGTTCGTCTTTCCTTTAGCGCATCTACCACCATTTCCACTTTTCCGTTTCACTTATTGCATAGTGATGTTTGGACATCCCCGGTTGCAAGCAACACGGGCTGCTTATACTATTTGGTGATCTTAGATGATTTCTCTTATTATGTGTGGACATTTCCTCTTCGTCGCAAGTCCGACGCTCTTGCCACACTCACCGCCTTTTATTCCTACGTCACCACACAGTTCAGTCGTCCTATCCTTGCTTTACAAACTGACAACGGAAAAGAGTTTGACAACACCGCTGTTCGTAACCTTCTAGCCTCCCACGACACTATCTTCCACCTCACTTGCCCCTACACGTCCCAACAAAATGATCGTGCCGAGCGTATCCTTCGCACTCTTAATGACTGTGTCCGCACGTTACTCTTTCACTCTAATGTGCCTCCCCAGTTTTGGCCGGACGGTCTTGCCACCGCCACCCTCCTCATTAACATCCACCCGTGTCGCCCACGCTGGAACTATGCCCCTCACCATCTCCTCTTTGGTGCGCCCCCATCTTATGATGGTCTTCGCATCTTTGGTTGTCTCTCATATCCTAGCCTCGCCGCCACTGCGCCTCATAAGGTTGCACCTCGCTCAGTCGCTTGCATCTTCCGCGGCTATCCACCTAACACCAAAGGATACCGCTGCTACGATCCCGTCTCACATCGTGTATTCACCTCCCGGAACGTATACTTTGATGAGACGGTGTTTCCATTTCAGCAGGTACCTCCCGTCGCCCCATCGCCGCCGGCCACCAGCGGCCCTCCAGCGACCCCGTCAGGTGGACGGCCCCGCTCGATTGTTGGACCGCCTCCTGGCTTCGGAGGTCCTCCCGCCGTGGTACGAGCTGCGACTCGTGCCCCCACGACGTCATCGCCGACTCCGTCGGGGGCCTCGGCATCGCCCGCCTCGCCGGAATCTTCACCGGCAACCGATGCGTCGCCGGCCTCTTCGTCGGCCGCCCCGTCGCCGGTATCTTCACCGGCCACCTTGGGCGCCACCCCGTCGCCGGCTGTCTCGGCCGGCCCCGCTACCTCGGGCGGTGCCCCATCCTCGCCCACCCCTATGCCTCGGGCACGGGCGCTTCGGCGGCCTCGGGCGTCGCTTCTTCACTGGCCGTCTTGCCGGCGGCCTCGCCGAATGCTTCGCCGACCGCCTCGCCAGTCACCGAGTTGCCATCTCACCCCGTCACTCGGGCTCGCGCCGGCATTCATCGCCCGAGTCTACGGTACTCCAGCGATGAGTATCTTCTTGCCGCCTCCACCACTGAGCCGTCACCGATCCCTGCGTCCGCTTGCGCATCCCTTCGTGATCCTCACTGGCTTGCTGTGATGCAGGAAGAGTTCGATGCTCTTCAGCAGAACCGTACCTGGACACTGGTTCCTCGGCCTTCTTGCACCAATGTAATCAGCGGCAAGTGGGTCTTTCTCCATAAGACCCGCTCGGATGGTACACTTGAGCGCTACAAGGCTCACTGGGTGGTCCGTGGTTTTCGGCAGCGCGCTGGAGTCAACTTCACCGAGACGTTTGCCCCGGTTGTCAAACCGGGCACGATCCGCATAGTTCTCCAGCTGGCAGTTTCCTGAGGCTGGCCAGTTCATCAAATGGATGTCTCCAACGCCTTTCTTCACGGTCATCTTGAGGAGAAGGTTTACTGTGAGCAGCCGACCGGTTTCGTCGATGCATCTCTTCCTGGGCATGTGTGTTTGCTGTCCCGGTCTCTCTACGGGCTCAAGCAAGCACCTCGCACTTGGTACCAGCACATCGCTCGGTTCCTTCAGACACTAGGCTTCAGCGTCACTCGCTCAGATGGCTTGTTGTTTGTCTATCACCGCGGTGACACGACTGCCTATTTGCTCCTCTACGTAGACGACATCATCCTGACGGCCTCTTCCGCAAGCCCTTCTTCAGCAGATTACTCTCCGACTGCGTGATGAGTTTGTAATCAAGGACCAGGGCGCTCTACATTATTTCCTTGGCATTAAGGTCGTTCGGCGACCCGACGGCTTCTTTCTTCATCAACAGAAGTATGTGCACGAGCTACTTGAGCATGCTGGCATGCTCAACTGTCACCCTGTTGCCACTCCTGTTGACACGAAGGCCAAGGTTTCGGCTCTCGAGGGCTCTCCCGCGTCGGATGCTCCGTTCTACCGGTCCATTGTTGGTGCTCTTCCGTATCTGACTCTCACCCGGCCGGATTTACAGTATGTTGTTCAGCAGGTGTGTCTGCATATGCACGCCCCTCGTGACTCTCATTAGACCCTCATGAAGCGGATTCTCTGTTACATCTGCGTCACGATGGCTCTTGGGCTTACTCTCATGGTGTCCACTTTTCTGGAGATGGTGGCCTACTCCGATGCGGACTGGGCCGGCTGCCCCGACACCCGTCGGTCCACCTCTGGCTACTGCGTTTACCTCGGTCCTTCACTCGTCTCGTGGTCATCCAAGCGACAACCTACGGTTTCGTGCTCTAGCGCGGAGGCCGAGTACCGAGTTGTGGCTAACGTCGTCGCCGAGTGCACCTGGCTACGACAGTTACTTCAGGAGTTGCATCATGCCGTCTCCCAGGCTACGGTTGTCTACTGTGACAACATTTCTGTGGTGTACCTTTCCGCCAACCCCGTTCATCATCGCCGGACTAAACACATTGAGATGGACATTCACTTTGTGTGCGAGAAGGTAGCCCTTGGACGCATTCGGGTCCTCCATGTTCCGACTGCACAACCGTTCGCCGATGTGATGACTAAGGGACTGCCGACTTCCACCTTCAAGGATTTCGCTCCAGTCTCTGTGTCTTCGGTGCCGCTTCGACTGCGCGGGGGGGGGGGGGTGTTGAATATATTGTGTACGTGTATATTGTGTCTTGGGCCCACCTCCTAATTCCTCTGTATAGTTGAGGTTGTGGCCCCCCTCTGTACTCATATATACGTGCCTGGTGCACCGATCAATCATCGAGAGTTGCTTTCCCAAACTACACTCACAGCCGAACTAGTCAGCGTATTGTGTGGCCTTCTTGGCTTCTCCAAATAAAACAATTAAATTTTAGGGAATTTAATTTTCAAACCTAACATTTGTTTAAAAGATGCAAAGCAAGAGTTTCAGCTCTCAAGCCTTATCTAGGTTGTGTTCCATAAAAAGAGTCGTATCGTCAGCATATTGCAAGATAGAAAGTCCTCATTCACAAGACGTGGCACTACTCCTACAATTTGGTTATCATGTTTGGCACGTTCTATCAAAGTAGCCAACATGTTAGAGACGCTCATTGTAGAAAAAATCACGACACCGTTGTTCGATCTAGCAAACTGCCTTGTAGCTGGACGGGACGTCACGGTTGCAACATTTAGCAATTAACCCGCGACGGTGATTGTTTCTTGGAGCAGCGCCGCCGTCCTCGCGGCTTGCAGTCACCACGCTCACCAGCCTCAGTTGTAGAAAAAAAATGAGGCCGGTCATGGCTAAAAGCGAAGTCGGTTGTAGCAAAAAAATGCATTTGCCGTTGTGTGTTGCAGCTTCCGTCAACAGTGGTTGCAGCTTCCCCGGTAGGTGATCGTAGCATTCAACGTCGTGTTTGTAGCACAGCCATTGGGTGGTCGTTGCGGCATCGCCGGTTGGAAAAAAAAAGTCATCACCGTCGTCGAGGGCGCATCTCCGGCGAGAAATGGATGTAGGGGGGAAGAGAGAAGGTGCACGCTTGCCGGGGAGAAGAAGAGAGGAGGGTGCTTCAAATTCACGTGAGAGAAAAAAGAAGATGCAGAAAGTGGAAGAAGGAGATCAGGTTTGAGAATTGGAATTGGACAATCTGGTTGTAGATGCTCTAAGAGCAACTCTAGCAGACCCCGCATCCCGCCCCGCCCCGCAAAATAACCGCCAAATTGCGGGTCGGGGCCGAAAAAGCAGCCCGATTAGACCCTGCATCCCGCCCCGGCCCGTAAAATTTTTTGCGAGGCGCGGCAAATCTTCTCCCCCAACCTCTATCTTCATGGGCTGGGAGGCCGATCCGAGCTGAACCCCTATCCGGCGCGAGATTTGGCGGGAGCGACATTTCCGCGCGCCCTTTCCCGCTCCCCGCACCCTCCGCCACCATTGCCCCCCCCCTCCGCAAGCTCTGGTTCCTCCTCCCCGGCCTTTCCCTGCCACCATGGACGCCCCCGTGTTGTCCCCCGTCACCGTCGAGGTCGTGCATGCTCCTTCCCCTCGGGTGGATCTCGTCGCCGGCCATGTTGCCCCCGCCGCCGTCGCCCAAGCACACGCCGTGCCGGCCCGCAAGCGGCAGGGCAACGTGGTCGTGCAGGGCGGGAATCTGGCTGCCCCCGTCGCGACAAACCGCGCTCCGGGCGCCAACACCGTAGTGCGATCCCGGCCGGCAGCGGAGAATGCCGGCAAGACCGCAGGCGTAAAGCGGAGGAAGGTTCCGGTTAAAAGGAAGCCACCTTCTTCAACCTCTCACTCCATCCCCCCGCAAGGAGGTGCTCCAGCGATGCCGTTCAATGGTGTCGCTCCTCCCGCGAGCGAGGTGTTCGACAAAATGGCTGCAAGGTATGCCTCTTCGTTCTAGCGATTCCCTTTCATTTTCGCCATTAGTGTCGATAGTTCGTGACTTGTTATCGTCCGTATAGCGGTGGTTCGAACAATGCAACAACAGAGTTCGTGAACTTGTTGGACACGAACGCGGTTGACATTGATCAAGCCCCTTTCGAACCATTCGACTACAATGAAACGGACGGCGGCATGGATGATCATGGTTGTGCGGACGAATTAAAGGAGATCGAAGCAGAAGCGTTTGAGGAATCGCAGTCAAAGAGTGGGAAGAGCCAAAGATCGAAGAACTACACGATCTTGGAAGATCAAGCTTTGATCCAAGCATGGAGTGCGGTGTCTCTTGATCCATGCACGGGTGTTTCTCAAACCGCCAAGAGATATTGGCAAAGGATCGAAGATCAATACTTTCGGATTATGAAAAAGTATCCCAATAGGACTCCAAGCACATTTCGGTCGCTTCAAGGGCGTTGGAAGAATATCAAGCCTATGTGCAGCCGTTGGGCAGCTTGCTTGGAGCAAGTACGCAATGCGCCTCCAAGTGGCACCATGGAGTCCGATTATGTGAGTTTGTTTTTCCTTTGTTCAAGTTGTGCATCATCATAATGTATCATGGGAAATGATTGCATCACTTTGTTCACATTTTGTAGGACAAGATTGCTCAACATAGATACAAGGCCATGGAAGCTTCGGAAGGTAGATTCTTCAAATTAGAGCATTGTCGGGAGTTGCTCCAAAAGTGCGATAAGTGGAAGTTGATCGACAGAGAATCCCCACCAAAGAGAGGCTCACTTGTAAACATGGATGAAGACGAAGATGATGATGGCCCAAGATATTTGCACAAGCCCGATGGCGACAAGAAGACGAGAGAGAAGATCAAGAGAGAACAAGAAGCATCGATCTTGAGGGAGAAGATTGATGCCATGGTGCAATCAAACGAGTTGATGTTGTTGAAGTCGTTGGAGATCAAGAAAGAGTTGGACGAGAAGAAGGCAAAAGAGAAGCAATAAAAATGGCAAATTCTCAAGGAAGAGGGGCTCCGCAAAGCTGCCATTGAGGAGAGAAAAGTGTTGTGGTTCTAAGTCTGACAGTAGAATGGGGGGTAGGTATGGAGAGGCAAGATCCTAGCTATGGAGCAGTTGTGAAGACACTGGATGTACGAGTTCAGGCCCTTCTCGGAGGAAGTAATAGCCCTACGTCTTGGAGCCCGGAGGCGGTCGACTGGATTATGTATGTATGGATTACAAGAGTGCGAACCCTTTACACTGAGGAGGGGGGTGGCTTATATAGTGTCTGCCAGACCCCTCCGGCCCTCAGTTATGCAGGGTTTAAAGTACATTAAGGTTGGGCGTTACTGGTAACGCCTTACATAAAGTGTCCTAAATGCCATAAAGACTACTTAATAACAGACCATTTGGATGCAGAGTGGCTCTTGATCTCCTGGTGGTCGAGTGAGTCTTCATGGTCGAGTCCTTCGAGTCCGTCGAGTGAATTCTCTCTTGGTCGACTGGAAGGCAGTTTCTTTTGAGGGTGTCCTTGGGAAGGGTACTTAAGACAGGTCTGTGACCCTACCCTAGGTACATGACTCCATCATTAGCCCCCGAATGGATCGAGGTTTGAGTGAGGAAGGGGTTGTTAATGTTTCTGACTCGTTTTTGTGCTCCGAACATGTCTCATCTTGGCCCGATAATCTTTTGTTGATGACAGCAACTCTTATTTCAGTCGCCTTGATCCATTTCTTTCTTAAGTCGAGTGAACTTTTGTACTTGATAAACTTCCGAGCGACGGATCGCAGGAAATCCATCGTCTGACAGATTGATCTGCTGTTAGCGGATTTCGTGGGATCCGAATTTTGAGAAGCGCGCGAAGCGGGGCCGACCGCGGCGCTCGGATGGGATAGAACATAGACGCCTCGATTTCCACGCCACCTTTTTCGCCACGTATCACGCGTGCGCGACTGTTTCGGGATGTGATAGGATTGCTCGGGCCCACTTGTCATTCACTCGGAAGTGTCCTTATAAAATGCACCGGGCGAGGGTTTCTGAACAGTACGCCCCCATTCCTCCTTCTATCCTCTCCACCTCCGCCTGCAGCGCCCGCTCTCGTCTCCGCCCAACCACTCCTCGTGCGCTTCGTCGGCAACAATGGTGAAGGAGAAGACGGCGGCTCTGGAGCGCGCGAAGAAGGCGACGGCGACGGGGAAGGCGAAAGGGAGGGCCACCAGTCAGGGCGGATCCTCGTCAAGGTTCCGCCTGCCGCGCGGCTGGGTTCAAGGAGATTGGATCCGCTCGACCATCACCGAGAAGGATCTCACCGAGATGGCCAACAAGGGTCTGATCCCCCACGGGGCAGCGAGGCTCCCGGGGGACGAGTGGCAACCGCAGCCGCAGGAGGGTGAGTGCGTCCTTCTAGCTACTCACGTCGACTGTGGATTTTCTCTGCCTCCGAGTGTTTTCTTCCGTGGTTTCTTGAATTTCTTCGGGGAGCAACTCCACCACTTCAACCCAAATTCCATTGCATATCTTGCTGCCTTTGTGTCTATGTGTGAGAATTTCCTGGGTTGTCGACCACACTGGGGTCTCTTCAAGCACATATTCACTTGTCGCTCACAGACAGTGAAAAAGGTGAATCCAGATGACGATAGGACTAAGGTTATTCAGATGTGCGGGGGGCTTGGGATTCAGATGAGGAGCAAGAGCACTTTTCCGACCATGACTCTCCCTGAGTCGGTCAGAGGTTGGCAGTCGACTTGGTTCTACTGCCAAGACGAGTCAATGCCGGGGCAGTCGAGTGGTCTCCCTCCGTTTTCTATGGACCGAGTGAACAAGCCCTCATCTCTGAAAGTGCTCCTTGAGGAGAAAGCCCAAGTGAAAATGTTGATGGAACGTGTAGTTCAGCTAGTTCGGGAAGGAGTGACGGGCATGGACCTTCTGGAGGTCTTCCTTAGGCGGCGCATCCAGCCACTTCAGTACCGGGGCCACCCAATGTGGCTGTACTGTGGAACCGAGGACGAAACTCGGGTTCATCCAGAGGTAGTCGACGATGCCACACTGGAGAGGTGGATGGCCGCAGTCACAGGGAATAAGGACAACCCTCGAGGGGCCAGAAGGATTCCGCCACTCGACCATACATATACTCCAGACACGGTACATCCACTTTATCTTCACTCGTAGTCCTGTTATACTCATTCTGCTTTTGCTGCAGATTGGTCGATTGATCTTTGTTTTGCTGACTGTCAGGCCACCACTGAATTATACTCGATGCCGAATGGAGCTCAGACGCCGACTGAGGAGGAGGAAGGAAGTGGAGGCGAAAGCCAAGAGGAGTGGGATTCAGATGTTGCTGATGACGATGATGGTGATGATTCTGATGAGGAGGAAGAAGAGGAGGAGGAGGAGGAAGCTGCACCTCCTCGCTCGGAAAGACACTCAAAGCTCATCCATGACCCTGCAACCGAGCGTGGCAAGGGGGTCGCAACCGTCGCTCAGTCGAACAAGCGCCCTCGAACCACTTCTCCGGTGCCGACTGAAAAGGCTCCGAAGCAATCCAGGGTAGCGCCGTCGAAGCCGGCCAAGGTTTTGCCGAAGATGAAGATGGTGATCCCCACTATCTCAGGGTAATGATACTACTTGAGTTTTTCTGTTCAACATAAACTTATTCTTGGTCAACTTATGAGTCATCCGACTGACTTCTGGAACTGCAGCGCTGCAACTTCAGATACCTCAGCCAGAGCTGACGATCATGAGATGGAAGATGCTGCCACTTCAAAACCTGGTACGATTTTCATAATTCTGTCTTCAGTCGATTGGCTCTTGGTTCCTGAGTCTGATTCTTTTCTGTAGCTCCAGCTGATGTCGTTATCACCCTTCCCGACGATGACGATGATGAGGAACCACTGAAGCAAAGGAAGAGCAGGAAAGCGTCTGCTGGCAAGGCGACTTGGGACGTGCCAGCACCCGAGACACTGGTCGCGGAGGGGGAGAACCTCACTCGACCTACCGTATCTTTTGCGGTGCCGTTGACAAGTGCTCACCCCGCGTCGTCGAGTGTTGCACAGCCTTCACTTTTCTCGACCCACTACGTCCCGAAAGACCAAGCCAGCGCTGCGAAAGAGGCAATACGCCAGGCGGGAGTTATGATGGAACAGGTGAAGGCCATCCGAGAAGCTAGCCAGGCAGCCTATGACGCCAGTTCCGCTCTTCAGAGTAACGTTCAGGTCAGTCGGTCACCGCCTGTTCTGTTAGGATATGATGTCTGAAGGTTCTTCTTTCTGAAATTCTTAGTGATTGTCCTACACCCACTGGGTGTGTCGATTGGAATTCTGATTTAGTGGGGGCACGCTGAGTGCACCCACTGGGTGTAGTCCCCAAGGCTATGGTGGACTGCTGGCAGTCGACCATAGTCTTTATATTTTGAATTTTTACTTCGTTCGGTTATGCCGAATGGATTTCTTGACCGGTGGGGGCACGCTGAGTGCACCCACTGGGTGTAGTCCCCAAGACTGTGGTCGACTGCGGGCAGTTGACTACAGTCTGAAGAACACGTCCCTCTTTTTTTTTGGGTGGTCGACTGGTCGACTCTAACTTGATAGAACTAGTGGGGGCACGCTGAGTGCACCCACTGGGTGTAGTCCCAGAGACTACGATCGAATGTTTGTATTCAGCTGTAGTCTTTGAAACGTATGATTTTTCCTTAGTCACTCGGAAGTGAATTATCTCTGATATTTTGCCGATTGGTTCTTCGTAGAAATCCTGCGACCTTGCGGCTCGTTACACCGAGTTGGAGAACAAACATATCCAGCTCGAGCTTGATCTGAAGCTGGTCCAGGAGAATTTGGCGAAGGCGAAGAAGGAGACCAAAGGTATGTTTGGTGAGTCTTTGGACTGCTTTTGCTCCTCATTTTCTTCGAATTCTGACCTTGTTGTAACTTTGCAGGCAAAGTGAAGGATGCCCAGAAGAAGAAAGACCTTGAGTTGGCAGAAATGCAGAAAACAGCTTTGGAGAAGATCAAGCTCGCAGACGAGAAGTTGGCTTCGGTCACCAGGCTTGAAGGAGAGAATACCAGTCTGAAAGCTGCTCTTGATGCTACCAACCAAGAGGTCAGTCGACTGAAAAAATACAAGATTGCTCTGAATGACAAGGCCAGTGAGCTGGTGGGGAAGAAGAACAATCTGGAGGCTTATCTGGGCGGACTCGCCAAGAAGCTATTCCTCATGCTCGAAGGTAATCCTTTGCACCAAATAGGTACTTGAGCTGTGACCTTTCCATTCGACTGCTGTCTTGACTCGGTTGTTGTGTTTGCAGAATTTTGCCAGAATTTTGAGGAGGAGACTGGTCGACTGGAACCAAACTTGGACCCCATCAACTCTCCGGTGAATGATGAAGTCGCCATGAATGTGTTCCGACTCGAATCCCGTGTCGCTGCCGTTGTTGATTATCTAGCAAGGTTGAAGGTTGCCACTTCCCGCATCGATGCTATGCTCTGGCCCGGGGAGACGCTCCAGAATGACCTCGAGTCCCTGATGATTCGACTAAACACAGTCCCAAGTCGAGTGCAGGAGTGGAAGAAGTCTGCTGCCAGGTGTGGTGCAGATGTTGCTTTATCTCTGGCCCGAGTCCATTGCAAGGATGCACGAGAGGACAAGCTGGCGGCTCTTCGGGTGGCTAACACCAAGAAGCATGATTTTCGGTCCTTCATGGAGACTTTCATCGCCGCTGCCACTCGGATTGCTGATGGAATTGACCTCAACGAGTTTGTCGCACCTTCCAGCCCTCAATAGGAGGGGTAAAAAACTTCTTGAGGTCGACACATTAAATTTGCCTCGGTATGCCGAGTGATTTTGTAACCGATAAACCTTAACAGGCTTAGCGCCTGAGCACTTTCGGTTCCCTTAGGTGTTATCCGAATTTGGATTCGACGTTTTAAATATTCTTGCATTTGGTTTGAGGTATCTTTTGCAGGTTAAAGCGAGGTGCTTATTGCAATCGACTTGTACCCCAATTCACTTAGGCAGGCACTGGGCTGCAGCTAAGCCCCCGAGTGGGAGGTTTGCTCTCCACTCAGTAGGATTTTCAAAACTTAGGCGAGCACGGGGCTGCAGCTAAGCCTCCGAGTGGGAGGTTTGCTCTCCACTCGGTAGGATTTTCAAAAACTTAGGCGAGCACGGGGCTGCAGCTAAGCACCCGAGTGGGAGGTTTGCTCTCTACTCGGTAGGATTTTCAAAAACTTAGGCGAGCACGGGGCTGCAGCTAAGCCCCCGAGTGGGAGGTTTGCTCTCCACTCGGTAGGATTTTCAAAAACTTAGGCGAGCACGGGGCTGCAGCTAAGCCCCCGAGTGGGAGGTTTGCTCTCCACTCGGTAGGATTTTAAGGTGTTCTTCTTATAGAAGGCACATTGTACTTGTGGCGTAGCTCGGAGGAGAGAGTAGCAGTCGACCTGCACCTCGTCCTTCTTGCGAGCGCACATTGTACTTGTGGCGTAGCTCGGAGGAGAGAGTAGCAGTCGACCTGCACCTCGTCCTTCTTGCGAGCGCATATTGAACTTGTGGCGTAGCTCGGAGGAGAGGGTAGCAGTCGACCTGCACCTCGTCCTCCTTGCGAGCGCACATTGTACTTGTGGCGTAGCTCGGAGGAGAGGGTAGCAGTCGACCTGCACCTCGTCCTCCTTGCGAGCGCACATTGTACTTGTGGCGTAGCTCGGAGGAGAGGGTAGCAGTCGACCTGCCCCTCGTCCTCCTTGCGAGCGCACATTGTACTTGTGGCGTAGCTCGGAGGAGAGGGTAGCAGTCGACCTGCACCTCGTCCTCCTTGCGAGCGCATGTTATATCTGTCCTTAGGCGAGTACTTAGACTGCAGCTAAGCCTCCGAGTGGGAGACTGGTTCACCACTCGGTAGGATTTTATTAAAACTTAGGCGAGTACTTGGACTGCAGCTAAGCCTCCGAGTGAGAGACTGGCTCACCACTCGGTAGGATTTTATTAAAACTTAGGCCAGTACTTGGACTGCAGCTAAGCCTCCGAGTGAGAGACTGGCTCACCACTCGGTAGGATTTTATTAAAACTTAGGCGAGTACTTGGACTGCAGCTAAGCCTCCGAGTGAGAGACTGGCTCACCACTCGGTAGGATTTTATTAAAACTTAGGCGAAACGGATTCGCAGCTAAGCCCCCGAGTGGGAGACCGGCTCGCCACTCGGTAAGGATTTTTTTACAAACTTAGGCGAAACAGATTCGCAGCTAAGCCACCCGCTGGGGGAATTTTACTGAATAAGGAAAAGTGACAAAAAATCATCGGGGAAATTATGACACTACTATCTTTCAAAATATGAACTACAGAAGCACTTTTATTACAACTCATCCGAGTGAATACTTAAGTGTAAAAGTGACGGAGTAACTCCGCGTTCCAAGCTCGTGGCTCATCGATGTTGTGCTTGACGTTGTAGAGATGGTATGCTCCGTTGTGGAGAACCTTGGTAACGATGAAGGGTCCTTCCCAAGAAGGAGCAAGCTTGTGTGGTTTCTGTTGATCCACTCGGAGAACCAAATCTCCTTCCTGGAAGGCTCGACTCTTCACGTTTCTGGCGTGGAAGCGACGCAAGTCCTGTTGGTAGATGGTCGATCGGATCATGCCATCTCCCTTTCTTCTTCTAAAAGGTCGACTGCATCTTGCCGTGCTTGTTCCGCTTCAGTTTCGTTGTAGAGCTCGACTCGAGGAGCATTGTGGAGCAGATCACTCGGCAAGACCGCTTCAGCTCCATAGACCAAGAAGAATGGAGTTCTTCCAGTCGACCGGTTAGGTGTGGTCCTTAGACCCCAAAGCACCGAGGGAAGTTCGTCGACCCATGCTCCAGCCGCATGTTTGAGGTCACGCATCAGTCGGGGTTTCAACCCCTTGAGGATCAAGCCATTGGCTCGCTCTGCTTGTCCATTCGACTGAGGATGGGCGACCGAAGCGTAGTCGAATCGTGTGCCTTGAGATGTGCAGAACGCTCTGAATTCCTCCAAATCGAAGTTCAACCCATTGTCAGTGATGATGCTGTGTGGGACTCCATATCTGAATGTCAGTTCTCTGATGAAGCTGACTGCAGTACCGGCGTCAAGGTTCTTGATGGGTTTAGCCTCAATCCACTTGGTGAACTTGTCGACTGCTACCAGTACATGTGTGAAACCACTTCGACCTGTCCTCAAGGGACCGACCATATCCAATCCCCATACAGCGAACGGCCAGACGAGTGGTATGGTCTTCAGAGCTGACGCGGGCTTGTGTGACATGTTGGAGTAAAACTGGCATCCCTCGCACTTGTCCACTATCTCCTTTGCCATTTCATTCGCCCTTGGCCAGTAAAATCCGGCTCGGTATGCTTTGGCCACGATGGTCCGAGAGGACGCATGATGGCCACAGGTCCCCGAGTGGATATCATCAAGGATTATCCGACCTTCTTCTGGCGTTATGCACTTCTGACCAACTCCAGTCGCGCTCTCCCTGAATAGCTGCCCTTTGATCACAGTAAAGGCTTTGGACCGGCGGACGATCTGTCGAGCCTCTTCTTCGTCCTCTGGGAGCTCTTTTCTCAGGATATACGCGATGTACGGTATTGTCCAATCGGGAGTGATCACTAAAGCCTCCATGACCAAGTCGACCACTGCTGGAACTTCAACCTCAGTCGGATTTCTGGCACTCTTGGGCTGCGGAGCTTCTTCAGTAAAAGGATCTTCTTTGACTGATGGAGTATGAATATGCTCCAAGAACACATCACTGGGGATGGCTTCTCTCTTGGAACCTATCTTTGCCAAATCATCAGCCGCTTGATTTTTCAGTCGGGGTATATGATGGAGCTCTAATCCCTCAAACTTCTTCTCAAGCTTTCTCACTGCATTACAGTATCCAGTCATGGTTGGGCTTCTCACGTCCCACTCCTTCATCACTTGGTTGACCACCAAATCTGAGTCGCCATAGACCATAAGGCGACGGACGCCGAGCAAAATGGCCATGCGCAACCCATACAGAAGGGCCTCGTATTTTGCCTCATTGTTGGAGGAATCAAAGTGAATCTGGAGCACATATCTGAGCTTATCTCCTCTGGGGGAAACCAAGACTACCCCAGCACCGGAACCATTTAACATCTTAGAGCCATCAAAAAACATGGTCCAGTGTTCCGAGTGAACTTGAGTCGGCTGCTGCTGTTCGATCCACTCGGCAAGGAAATCTGCTATTGCTTGGGACTTAATGGCTTTCTTTGCCTCAAACTTGATATCAAGGGGAAGGAGTTCAATCGCTCATTTCGCCACTCGACCAGTTGCATCTCTGTTGTGCAGAATCTCTGAAAGTGGAGCGTCGCTGACGACTGTAATGGAATGATCAGAGAAATAATGAGCAACCTTCTTTGTGGTCATGTAGATTCCATACACAAGCTTCTGATAATGAGGATATCTTTGCTTTGATGGAGTCAAAACTTCAGAGAGATAATATACTGGGCGCTGATCTTTGAAGGCTTTCCCTTCTTCTTCCCGCTCGACCGTAAGTACTGTACTGACGACTTGTCCTGTGGCTGCGATATAAAGCAACACAGGCTCTTTGCTGATTGGAGCAGCAAGCACCGGCTGGGTGGAGAGCAGAGCTTTTAGCTCGGCAAACGCTGCATCAGCTTCTGGAGTCCACTCGAACTTGTCTGCCTTCTTCATCAGTCGGTAAAGAGGCAATGCCTTTTCACTGAGGCGAGAGATGAATCGACTTAACGCGGCCAAGCATCCAGTAAGTTTCTGGACGTCGTGCACTCGCACAGGGCGTTTCATTCGGAGTATAGTGCCAACTTTTTCTGGGTTAGCGTCGATTCCTCGTTCGGAAACGAGAAAACCGAGTAACTTGCCACCTGGAACTCCGAATGTGCACTTTGACGGATTGAGCTTGATATCATACCTCCTGAGATTGGCAAATGTTTCAGCTAGGTCAGTCAATAGGTCGTAACCCTTTCGTGACTTGACCACAATATCATCCATGTACGCTTACACGTTCCGACTGATTTGAGTGAGCAAACACTTCTGAATCATCCTCATGAACGTGGCTCCGGCATTCTTGAGGCCGAATGGCATAGTGATATAGCAGAAGCACCCGAATGGAGTGATGAAAGCTGTTTTGATCTCATCCGGTCCATACAGACGGATCTGATGGTATCTGGAATAGGCATCTAGAAAAGACAATCTCTCACACCCCGCGGTCGAGTCGACAATTTGATCGATGCGAGGGAGAGGAAAATGATCTTTCGGGCAGGCCCGATTAATGTGCTTGAAATCAATGCACATGCGGAGTGAGTTGTCCTTCTTGGGAACCATGACAACATTGGCGAGCCACTCGGAGTGGTATATCTCTCGGATAAGTCCTGCCGCTAATAGTCGAGCCACCTCTTCGCCAATGGCCTTTCTCTTCTGGACGGCGGACCGCCAAAGATGTTCTTTGACTGGTTTTGCTGCCGAGTCGACTCTAAGCCGATGCTCAGCCAGTCCCCTGGGAACACCCGGCATGTCAGCAGGCTTCCATGCAAAGATGTCCCAGTTCTCATGGAGGAACTGGATGAGCGCTTCTTCCTATTTAGGGTCGAGTGTTGTGGAGATATGGGTCGGAGCTGCATCGGGGTCGGTCGGGTGAATGTGAACGGGCTTCGTCTCACCGGACAACTGAAAAGCTGACTCTGTGGCAGGCTTCTTAGCTCGCAACAATTCACCCGGATCAGCATTTTGCTTATATCCTTCTAGCTCGACCATTGTCACCTGGGAATCGGCAATCTTTGAGCCTTTCTGGAAACACTCTTCTGCCTTTTTCCGATCACCAGTGACAGTGATCACGCCTTTGGGGCCGGGCATCTTCAATTTGAGGGACACGTAACATGGTCGAGCCATGAATCGTGCGTAAGCTGGTCTCCCCAAAATAGCGTGGTAAGCGCTCTGAAAATCCACGACCTCAAACGTCAGCCTCTCTTTCCGGAAATGTTTCGAGTCACCGAACACCACGTCCAGAGCTATTTGGCCGAGTGATTCGGCTTTGTTTCCAGGTATAACTCCATAAAAAATCATGTTGCTGTTGCTCAGTCGGGACATCGGAATGCCCATTCCTTTCAGCGTGTCCGCATACAATAAGTTCAGTCCTCTACCACCATCCATTAGCACCTTCATCAGTCGAGTGCCTTCGACGATCGGGTCGACCACCAAAGCTTGCCTCCAAGGGGTGGCTATATGAGTCGGGTGATCTGACTGGTCGAATGTAATGGGAGTTTGGGACCATCTCAGATAACTGGGTGTCGCCGGGGCGACCATGTTCACCTCATGGTTGATAACCTTCAGACGGCTCTTGCTTTCTACATCAGCAAAAATCATCAAAGTGGAGTTAACATGAGGATATCCCGTCTCACTGTCCTCCTTGTCTTCAGCTTTGTCCGACTCCTTTTCCTTGTCCTTCGGTTGTTTTCCTTGGAACTGCTGGATCAGGAGCCGGCATTGGCGAGTGGTATGCTTCGGGTAAATGAAATTACCCTCTTCGTCTTTCTTCGTGTGGATGTGACACGGTAGATCCATCACGTCATTGCCTTCTTTGTCCTTCACCTTCTTGGGGTTCCGGAATCCTTTGGGTTTTCCCTTGAACTTGACCTGAGTCATGGCCAGAGCCTCCCCAGGAGCCGCTGGTTCGGCCTTCCGCTTCTGTTTCCGACTGGAGTTTCCTTTCTTCGACTGACTCAGCTTGTATTTGCCGCTTTGGAGTCGGTCCTCCTCTTCACCATTGGCGTACTTGGTGGCAATTTCCATCATTCGACTTAGGGTCATATCTCCGGTCCGCCCAAACTTCAAACTTAACTCTCTGTTCTTGACACCATCCTTGAAAGCACAGACTGCCTGATGATCAGACACGTTCTCCACGGTATGATGCAAAGTAATCCACCTCTGAATGTACTCTCGTAAGGTTTCATTCGTCTTCTGCACGCAGACTTGCAGCTCTGTCAGCCCAGCTGGTCGCTTGCAGGTTCCTTCAAATGTTCTGACGAACACTCGGGAAAGATCTTCCCAAGTGTAAATACTGCTTGGAGTTAACTGATTCAGCCACGCCCTGGCCGAACCTTCCAACATGAGTGTCAAATTCTTCATGGCCACCTCATCATTCCCGCCGCCAATCTGTAACGCCACTCGGTAGTCCTCAAGCCAGGTTTCGGGCTTAGACTCACCGGTGAACTTGCTCACTCCAGTTGCCAACCTGAAGTTGGGGGGAATCACTGCGGCTCTGATAGCCCTGCTGAAACATTCCGGACCTGAAACATGCACTCGGCTGCTAGTGGGCGCATCTCTGTCGTGGCCACCTCTATGAGCCCTGTTCCGATCGACCAAGCCTTGCACGATGATGGATCGTGCGTCGAAGCCTGGTTCCCGGGGGTCGACCGGAGCTCTTCGCCCCACACTGAGTTGACGCCTGTCATCTTGCTGCCGAGGAGCGTAAGACCTGCCTCTCGGAGGAGGAGTGGGCACTCGACGCCTATCATCACGATCATATCGGTCACCGTATTGGTCTCGCCGATTCTCGCGTCCTTCACGCCGCGGAGGCGATCTAGGGCTATGAGCCGACTGAACCGTATTCGCAGTGACGGATCAACTGTGAATCCTATTGCGTGACTGTGACACGGCCGAATTCTGATCTCCTGCTGCCCGGAGCAAATCTCTAATCTACATCAAGCCTTTGCCAGCCTCCGACTGAGAGGGCTGAATTGACTCTGCTATACGGGTTGCAGCTGCTAAATTCTGAATCGGGGTTCGATATACCTGAGTCGGCGGGAAGAGTTGACGTCGACTGGAATCGGGTACTCGTTGCCGCGCACGGTCGTCGAGTGCTCACTGGAGATTCTCCAGACGAGCGCGTTCAGCCAAGTTGGCCAAACGCGCCACTTCCAAGGCACGAGCCTCGGGGGTTTCTCCTGCGATAGGAGTATGCAGGGCATCCATGTTCCTGCGGCGAAGTTCTTCCCTTTGCAGGGAGTTAAGTGGCTCGGGTTGATACTCCTCATGGACTTGAGCGGGGTCACCTCCACCGTCCGCCCCGTCGTCACGAGGGAAGCCGGGAGGGCTACGAGGTCCATTGACCATCAAGACCTCCGCCGTTGGATCACTGCTATCACACTCGGATGTAGTCTCTACGGAGCCAGTCGACAGATCGAACAGGCCGTAGAGGGATTCGTCGGGCTCGATTGCCGCGACTTGGGTGGTGGCCGTCTGGCGAGCCATCGCGTGCCTCACCCACCGCTGGAGTCTCGACCGACCAGATTGCTTGCGCTGGCGGGAAACAGGGAGGGATGACAACAGACGAGTCGACCAATACGGAGTCGACGGTTGCCGCAGCAGAATGCCGCGGACACATGCGCGAAAATGCGTCGCACCGCGGACGGGGAGCGCATCGATGTCGAGTGGAGCCTCCTGGAGCCAAGCGGAGTCGTCGGCGATGAAGGTCAGAGCGCCGAGACGGATCTCGCGGCCCTCGACCAAAACTCCACTAGCGACCATGATGAAAGTAATCGGAAGAATTGCAACTTCTCCAAAAATCGCTAAGACACCTGCCCCACGGTGGGCGCCAACTGTCGTGGTTCTAAGTCTGACAGTAGAATGGGGGTAGGTATGGAGAGGCAATATCCTAGCTATGGAGCAGTTGTGAAGACACTGGATGTACGAGTTCAGGCCTTTCTCGGAGGAAGTAATAGCCCTACGTCTCGGAGCCCGGAGGCGGTCGACTGTATTATGTATGTATGGATTACAAGAGTGCGAACCCTTTACACTGAGGAGGGGGGTGGCTTATATAGTGTCTGCCAGACCCCTCCGGCCCTCAGTTATGCAGGGTTTAAAGTACATTAAGGTTGGGTGTTACTGGTAACGCCTTACATAAAGTGTCCTAAATGCCATAAAGACTACTTAATAACAGACCGTTTGGATGCAGAGTGGTTCTTGATCTCCTGGTGGTCGAGTGAGTCTTCATGGTCGAGTCCTTCGAGTCCATCGAGTGAATTCTCTCTTGGTCGACTGGAAGGCAGTTTCTTCTGAGGGTGTCCTTGGGAAGGGTACTTAAGACAGGTCTGTGACCCTACCCTAGGTACATGACTCCATCAAAAAGCACGCACCTCCGAAAACAAATCGATGTCATTATTGCTCGAACTGTTGGGGAACGTAGCAATTTCAAAATTTTCCAACGTACACTCAAGATCATGGTGATGCATAGCAACGAGAGGGGAGAGTAATGTCCACGTACCCTCGTAGACCGTAAGCGGAAGCGTTATGACAACGCGGTTGATGTAGTCGTACGTCTTCACGATCCGACCGATCCAAGTACCGAACGTACGACACCTCCGAGTTCAGCACACGTTCTGCTCGATGACGATCCCCGGACTCCGATCCAGCAAAGTGTCGGGGATGAGTTCCGTCAGCACAACGGCGTGGTGACGATGATGATGTTCTACCGGCGCAGGGCTTCGCCTAAACTCCGCGACGATATGACCGAGGTGGAATATGGTGGAGGGGGGCACCGCACACGGCTAAGGAACGATCACGTAGATCAACTTGTGAGTCCTAGGGTGCCCCCCTGCCCCCGTATATAAAGGAGGGAGGGGGAGGTGCGGCCGGCCCCCAAGGGGTGCGCCTGGAGGAGTCCTACTCCCACCGGGAGTAGGACTCCCCCCTCTTGCCTTGGTGGAGAAGGAAAGGGGGGAGGGGAAAGAGGAAAGGGGGGCGTCGCCCCCCCTCCTTGTCCTATTCGGACTAGGGGGGAGGGGGCGCGCGGCCAGCCCTGGCCGGCCCTCCTCTTCTCCCTCATGGACCATGTAGGCCCAATAACCCCCGGGGGGTTCCGGTAACCCCCCGGTACTCCGGAAAAATCCCGGTTTCTCCCGGAACGTTTCCGATATCCAAATATAGGCTTCCAATATATCAATCTTTATGTCTCGACCATTTCGAGACTCCTCGTCATGTCCTGGATCACATCCGGGACTCCGAACAACCTTCGGTATATCAAAATATATAAACTCATAATAAAACTGTCATCGTAACGTTAAGTGTGCGGACCCTACGGGTTCGAGAACTATGTAGACATGACCTAGAACTATTCTCGGTCAATAACCAATAGCGGAATCTGGATGCTCATGTTGGCTCCTACATATTCTACGAAGATCTTTATCGGTCAAACCGCATAACAACATACGTTGTTCCCTTTGTCATCGGCATGTTACTTGCCCGAGATTCGATCGTCGGTATCTAATACCTAGTTCAATCTCGTTACTGGCAAGTCTCTTTACTCGTTACGTAATGCATCATTCCGTAACTAACTCATTAGCTACATTGCTTGCAAGGCTTATAGTGATGTGCATTACCAAGAGGGCCCAAAGATACCTCTCCGACAATTGGAGTGACAAAACCTAATCTCGAAATACGCCAACCCAACATGTACCTTTGGAGACACCTGTAGTACTCCTTTATAATCACCCAGTTATGTTGTGACGTTTGGTAGCACCCAAAGTGTTCCTCCGGTAAACGGTAGTTGCATAATCTCATAGTTACAGGAACATGTATAAGTCATGAAGAAAGCAATAGCAATATACTAAACGATCAAGTGCTAGGCTAACGGAATGGGTCATGTCAATCACATCATTCTTCTAATGATGTGATCCCATTAATCAAATGACAACACATGTCTATGGTTAGGAAACATAACCATCTTTGATTAATGAGCTAGTCAAGTAGAGGCATACTAGTGACTATATGTTTGTCTATGTATTCACACATGTATCATGTTTCCGGTTAATACAATTCTAGCATGAATAATAAACATTTATCATGATATGAGGAAATAAATAATAACTTTATTATTGCCTCTAGGGCATATTTCCTTCAGTCTCCCACTTGCACTAGAGTCAATAATCTAGATTACATAGTAATGATTCCAACACCCATGGAGTCTTGGTGCTGATCATGTTTTGCTCGTGGAAGAGGCTTAGTCAATGGGTCTGCAACATTCAGATCCGTATGTATCTTGCAAATCTCTATGTCTCCCATCTGGACTTGATCCCGGATGGAATTGAAGCGTCTCTTGATGTGCTTGGTCCTCTTGTGAAATCTGGATTCCTTTGCCAAGGCAATTGCACCAGTATTGTCACAGAAGATCTTCATTGGTCCCGATGCACTAGGTATGACACCTAGATCGGAAATGAACTCCTTCATCCAGACTCCTTCATTTGTTGCTTCCGAAGCAGCTATGTACTTCGCTTCACATGTAGATCCCGCCACGACGCTTTGTTTAGAACTGCACCAACTTACAGCTCCACTATTTCATAAAAACACGTATCCGGTTTGCAATTTAGAATCGTCCGGATCAGTGTCAAAGCTTGTATCGACGTAACCATTTATGACTAGCTCTTTGTCACCTCCATATACGAGAAACATATCATTAGTCCTTTTCAGGTATTTCAGGATGTTCTTGACCGCTGTCCAGTGATCCATTCCGGGTTTACTTTGGTACCTTCCTGCCAAGCTTATTGCTAAGCACACGTCAGGTCTGGTACACAGCATTGCAAACATGATAGAGCCTATGGCTGAAGCATAGGGAACATCTTTCATTTTCTCTCTATCTTCTGTTGTGGTCGGGCATTGAGTTTGACTCAACTTCACACCTTGTAGTACGGGCAAGAACCCTTTCTTTGCCTGATCCATTTTGAACTTTTTCAAAACTTTATCAAGGTAAGTGCTTTGTGAAAGTCCAATTAAGCGTCTTGATCTATCTCTATAAATCTTGATGCCCAATATATAAGCAGCTTCACCGGCGTCTTTCATAGAAAAACTTTTATTCAAGTATCCCTTTATGCTATCCAGAAATTCTATATCATTTCCAATTAATAATATGTCATCTACATATAATATCAGAAATGCTACAGAGCTCCCACTCACTTTCTTGTAAATACAGGCTTCTCCAAAAGTCTGTATAAAACCATATGCTTTGATCACACTATCAAAGCGTTTATTCCAATTCCGAGATGCTTGCACCAGTCCATAAATGGATCGCTGGAGCTTGCACACTTTGTTAGCACCTTTTGGATCAACAAAACCTTCTGGTTGCATCATATACAACTCTTCTTCCAGAAATCCATTCAAGAATGCAGTTTTGACATCTATTTGCCAAATTTCATAATCATAAAATGCAGCAATTGCTAACATGATTCAGACAGACTTCAGCATCGCTACAGGTGAGAAAGTCTCATCGTAGTCGACCCCTTGAACTTGTCGAAAACCTTTTGCAACAAGTCGAGCTTTATAGACAGTTACATTACCATCAGCATCAGTCTTCTTCTTAAAAATCTATTTATTCTCAATGGCTTGCCGATCATCGGGCAAGTCAACCAAAGTCCATACTTTGTTCTCATACATGGATCCCATCTTAGATTTCATGGCCTCTAGCCATTTTGCGGAATCTGGGCTCATCATCGCTTCCTCATAGTTCATAGGTTCATCATGGTCAAGTAAGATGACTTCCAGAAAAGGATGACCATACCACTCTGGTGCGGATCTTACTCTTGTAGACCTACGAGGTTCAGTAGAAACTTGATCTGAAGTTTCATGATCAATATCATTAGCTTCCTCACTGATTGGTGTAGTTGTCATAGGAACCGGTTCTTGTGATGAACTACTTTCCAATAAGGGAGCAGGTACAGTTACCTCATCAAGTTCTACTTTCCTCCCACTCACTTCTTTCAAGAGAAACTCCTTCTCTAGAAAGGATCCGAATTTTGCAACGAAAATCTTGCCTTCAGATCTGTGATAGAAGGTGTACCCAACAGTCTCTTTTAGGTATCCTATGAAGACACATTTCTCTGATTTGGGTTCGAGCTTATCTGGTTGAAGTTTCTTCACATAAGCATCGCAACCCCAAACTTTAAGAAACGACAACTTTGGTTTCTTGCCAAACCACAGTTCATGAGGTGTCGTCTCAACGGATTTTGATGGTGCCCTATTTAACGTGAATGCGGCCGTCTCTAAAGCATAACCCCAAAACGATAGCGGTAAATCAGTAAGAGACATCATAGATCGCACCATATCTAGTAAAGTACGATTACGACGTTCGGACACACCATTTTGTTGTGGTGTTCCGGGCGGCGTGAGTTGCGAAACTATTCCGCATTGTTTCAAATGTAAACCAAAATCATAACTCAAATATTCTCCTCCACGATCAGATCGTAGAAATTTTATTTTCTTGTTACGATGATTTTCCAATTCACTCTGAAATTCTTTGAACTTTTCAAATGTTTCAGACTTGTGTTTCATTAAGTAGATATACCCATATCTGCTCAAATCATCTGTGAATGTGAGAAAATAACGATACCCGCCGCGAGCCTCAACATTCATTGGACCACAAACATCAGTATGTATGATTTCCAATAAATCAGTTGCTCGCTCCATAGTTTCGGAGAACGGCGTTTTAGTCATCTTGCCCATGAGGCACGGTTCGCAAGTACCAAGTGATTCATAATCAAGTGATTCCAAAAGCCCATCAGTATGGAGTTTCTTCATGCGCTTTACACTGATATGACCTAAACGGCAGTGCCACAAATAAGTTGCACTATCATTATCAACTCTGTATCTTTTGGTTTCAACACTATGAATATGTGTATCACTACTATCGAGATTCAATAAAAATAGACCACTCTTCAAGGGGTGCATGACCATAAAAGATATTAGTCATATAAATAGAACAACCATTATTCTCTGACTTAAATGAATAACCGTCTCGCATCAAACAAGATCCAGATATAATGTTCATGCTCAACGCTGGCACCAAATAACAATTATTTAGGTCTAAAACTAATCCCGATGGTAGATGTAGAGGTAGCGTGCCGACCGCGATCACATCAACTTTGGAACCATTTCCCACGCGCATCGTCACCTCGTCCTTAGCCAATCTTCGCTTAATACGTAGTCCCTGTTTCGAGTTGCAAATATTAGCAACAGAACCAGTATCAAATACCCAGGTACTACTGCGAGCATTAGTAAGGTACACATCAATAACATGTATATCATATATACCTTTGTTCACTTTGCCATCCTTCTTATCCGCCAAATACTTGGGGCAGTTCCGCTTCCAGTGTCCAGTCTGCTTGTAGTAGAAGCACTCAGTCTCAGGTTTAGGTCCAGACTTGGGTTTCTTCTCTTGAGCAGCAACTTGTTTGCTGTTCTTCTTGAAGTTCCCCTTCTTCTTCTCTTTGCCCTTTTTCTTGAAACTGGTGGTCTTGTTAACCATCAACACTTGATGCTCTTTTTTGATTTCTACCTCCGCGGCTTTTAGCATTGCGAAGAGCTCGGGAATAGTCTTGTTCATCCCTTGCATATTATAGTTCATCACGAAGCTCTTGTAGCTTGGTGGTAGTGATTGAAGAATTCTGTCAATGACACTATCATCAGGAAGATTAACTCCCAGTTGAATCAAGTGATTATTATACCCAGACATTTTGAGTATGTGTTCACTGACAGAACTATTCTCCTCCATCTTGCAGCTATAGAACTTATTGGAGACTTCATATCTCTCAATCCGGGCATTTGCTTGAAATATTAACTTCAACTCCTGGAACATCTCATATGCTCCATGACATTCAAAACGTCGTTGAAGACCCGGTTCTAAGCCGTAAAGCATGGCACACTGAACTATCGAGTAGTCATCAGCTTTACTCTGCCAGACGTTCTTAACATCGTCAGTTGCATCAGCAGCAGGCCTGGCACCCAGCGGTGCTTCCAGGACGTAATTCTTCTGTGCAGCAATGAGGATAATCCTCAGGTTACGGACCCAGTCCGTGTAATTGCTGAAGGAAATATGCCCTAGAGGCAATAATAAAGTTATTATTTATTTCCTTATAATCATGATAAATGTTTATTATTCATGCTAGAATTGTATTTTCAGGAAACATAATACATGTGTGAATACATAGACAAACAGAGTGTCACTAGTATGCCTCTACTTGACTAGCTCGTTAATCAAAGATGGTTATGTTTCCTAACCATGAACAATGAGTTGTTATTTGATTAAACGAGGTCACATCATTAGTAGAATGATCTGATTGACATGACCCATTCCATTAGCTTAGCACCTGATCGTTTAGTATGTTGCTATTGCTTTCTTCATGACTTATACATGTTCCTATGACTATGAGATTATGCAACTCCCGTTTACCGGAGGAACACTTTGGGTACTACCAAACGTCACAACGTAAATGGGTGATTATAAAGGAGTACTACAGGTGTCTCCAATGGTCGATGTTGGGTTGGCGTATTTCGAGATTAGGATTTGTCACTCCGATTGTCGGAGAGGTATCTCTGGGCCCTCTCGGTAATACACATCACATAAGCCTTGCAAGCATTACAACTAATATGTTAGTTGTGAGATGATGTATTACGGAACGAGTAAAGAGACTTGCCGGTAACGAGATTGAACTAGGTATTGGATACCGACGATCGAATCTCGGGCAAGTAACATACCGATGACAAAGGGAACAACGTATGTTGTTATGCGGTCTGACCGATAAAGATCTTCGTAGAATATGTAGGAGCCAATATGGGCATCCAGGTCCCGCTATTGGTTATTGACCAGAGACGTGTCTCGGTCATGTCTACATTGTTCTCGAACCCGTAGGGTCCGCACGCTTAAGGTTACGATGACAGTTATATTATGAGTTTATGCATTTTGATGTACCGAAGATTGTTCGGAGTCCCGGATGTGATCACGGACATGACGAGGAGTCTCGAAATGGTCGAGACATAAAGATTGATATATTGGAAGCCTATGTTTGGACATTGGAAGTGTTCCGGGTGAAATCGGGATTTTACCGGGTTACCGGGAGGTTACCGGAACCCCCCGGGAACCACATGGGCCTTCATGGGCCTTAGTGGAAAGGAGAAAGGGGCAGCCCAAGGGGGCTGCGCGCCTCCCCCCTTCCCCTAGTCCTATTAGGACTAGGAGAGGTGGCCGGCCACCCCTCTCCCTCTTTCCCCCTTGGGAATCCTAGTTGGAATAGGATTGGAGGGGAGTCCTACTCCCGGTAGGAGTAGGACTCCTCCTGCGCCTCCTCCTCCTGGCCGGCGCACCCTCCCCCCTTGGCTCCTTTATATACTGAGGCAGGGGCACCTCTAAACACACAAGTTGACACAAGTTGATCCTCGTGATCGATTCCTTAGCCGTGTGCGGTGCCCCCTGCCACCATATTCCTCGATAATACTGTAGCGGAGTTTAGGCGAAGCCCTGCTGCTGTAGTTCATCAAGATCGTCACCACGCCGTCGTGCTGACAAAACTCTTCCCCGACACTTTGCTGGATCGGAGTCCGGGGATCGTCATCGAGCTGAACGTGTGCTCGAACTCGGAGGTGCCGTAGTTTCGGTACTTGATCGGTTGGATCGTGAAGACGTACGACTACTTCCTCTACATCGTGTCATCGCTTCCGCAGTCGGTCTGTGTTGGGTACGTAGACAACACTCTCCTCTCGTTGCTATGCATCACATGATCCTGTGTGCGCGTAGGAAATTTTTTGAAATTACTACGAAACCCAACAGTGGCATCCGAGCCTAGGTTAATGATGTTGATGTTATATGCACGAGTAGAACACAAGTGAGTTGTGGACGATACAAGTCATACTGCCTACCAGCATGTCATATTTTGGTTCAGCGGTATTGTTGGACGAGACGACCCGGACCAACCTTACGCGTACGCTTACGCGAGACCGGTTCCCTCGACGTGCTTTGCACAGAGATGGCTTGCGGGCGACTGCCTCTCCAACTTTAGTTGAACCAAGTATGGCTACGCCCGGTCCTTGCGAAGGTTAAAACGGAGTCTATTTGACAAACTATCGTTGTGGTTTTGATGCATAGGTGAGATTGGTTCTTACTTAAGCCCGTAGCAGCCACGTAAAACATGCAACAACAAAGTAGAGGACGTCTAACTTGTTTTTGCAGGGCATGTTGTGATGTGATATGGTCAAGGCATGATGCTGAATTTTATTGTATGAGATGATCATGTTTTGTAACCAAGTTATCGGCAACTGGCAGGAGCCATATGGTTGTCGCTTTATTGTATGCAATGCAATCGCGATGTAATGCTTTACTTTATTACTAAACGGTAGTGATAGTCGTGGAAGCATAAGATTGGCGAGACGACAACGATGCTACGATGGAGATCAAGGTGTCGCGCCGGTGACGATGGTGATCATGACGGTGCTTCGGAGATGGAGATCACAAGCACAAGATGATGATGGCCATATCATATCACTTATATTGATTGCATGTGATGTTTATCTTTTTATGCATCTTATCTTGCTTTGATTGACGGTAGCATTATAAGATGATCTCTCACTAAATTATCAAGAAGTGTTCTCCCTGAGTATGCACCGTTGCAAAAGTTCTTCGTGCTGAGACACCACGTGATGATCGGGTGTGATAGGCTCTACGTTCAAATACAACGGGTGCAAAACAGTTGCGCATGCAGAATACTCAGGTTAAACTTGACGAGCCTAGCATATGCAGATATGGCCTCGGAACACGGAGACCGAAAGGTCGAGCGTGAATCATATAGTAGATATGATCAACATAATGATGTTCACCGATGAAACTACTCCATCTCACGTGATGATTGGACATGGTTTAGTTGATTTGGATCACGTGATCACTTAGAGGATTAGAGGGATGTCTATCTAAGTGGGAGTTCTTTAATAATATGATTAATTGAACTTAAAATTTATCATGAACTTAGTCCCTGATAGTATCTTGCTTGTTTATGTTGATTGTAGATAGATGGCTCGTGCTGTTGTTCCGTTAAATTTTAATGCGTTCCTTGAGAAAGCAAAGTTGAAAGATGATGGTAGCAATTACACGGACTGGGTCCGTAACTTGAGGATTATCCTCATTGCTGCACAGAAGAATTACGTCCTGGAAGCACCGCTGGGTGCCAGGCCTGCTGCTGGAGCAACGCCAGATGTTATGAACGTCTGGCAGAGCAAAGCTGATGACTACTCGATAGTTCAGTGTGCCATGCTTTACGGCTTAGAATCGGGACTTCAACAACGTTTTGAACGTCATGGAGCATATGAGATGTTCCAGGAGTTGAAGTTAATATTTCAAGAAAATGCCCGGATTGAGAGATATGAAGTCTCCAATAAGTTCTATAGCTGCAAGATGGAAGAGAACAGTTCTGTCAGTGAGCATATACTCAAGATGTCTGGGTATAATAATCACTTGATTCAATTGGGAGTTAATCTTCCGGATGATTGCGTCATTGACAGAATTCTCCAATCACTGCCACCAAGCTACAAGAGCTTCGTGATGAACTATAATATGCAAGGGATGAACAAGACTATTCCCGAGCTCTTCGCAATGCTGAAAGCTGCGGAGGTAGAAATCAAGAAGGAGCATCAAGTGTTGATGGTTAACAAGACCACTAGTTTCAAGAGAAAGGGCAAAGGGAAGAAAAAGGGGAACTTCAAAAAGAACGGCAAGCAAGTTGCTGCTCAAGAGAAGAAACCCAAGTATAGACCTAAGCCTGAAACTGAGTGCTTCTACTGCAAGCAGACTGGTCACTGGAAGCGGAACTGCCCCAAGTATTTGGCGGATAAGAAGGATGGCAAGGTGAACAAAGGTATATGTGATATACATGTTATTGATGTGTACCTTACCAATGCTCGCAGTAGCACCTGGGTATTTGATACTGGTTCTGTTGCTAATATTTGCAACTCGAAACAGGGACTACAGAATAAGCGGGCACTGGCAAAGGACGAGGTGACGATGCGCGTGGGAAACGGTTCCAAAGTCGATGTGATCGCGGTCGGCACGCTACCTCTACATCTACCTTCGGGATTAATATTAGACCTAAATAATTGTTATTTGGTGCCAGCGTTGAGCATGAACATTATATCTGGATCTTGTTTAATGCGAGACGGTTATTCATTTAAATCAGAGAATAATGGTTGTTCTATTTATATGAGTAATATCTTTTATGGTCATGCACCCTTGAAGAGTGGTCTATTCTTACTAAATCTCGATAGTAGTAATACACATATTCATAATGTTGAAACCAAAAGATACAGAGTTGATAATGAAAGTGCAACTTATTTTGTGGCACTGTCGTTTAGGTCATATCGGTGTAAAACGCATGAAGAAACTCCATACTAATGGACTTTTGGAACCACTTGATTATGAATCACTTGGTACTTGCGAACCGTGCCTCATGGGCAAGATGACTAAAACACCGTTCTCCGGTACTATGGAGAGAGCAACAGATTTGTTGGAAATCATACATACCGATGTATGTGGTCCGATGAATATTGAGGCTCGTGGCGGATATCGTTATTTTCTCACATTCACAGATGATTTGAGCAGATATGGATATATCTACTTAATGAAGCATAAGTCTGAAACATTTGAAAAGTTCAAAGAATTTCAGAGTGAAGTTGAAAATCATCGTAACAAGAAAATAAAGTTTCTACGATCTGATCGTGGAGGAGAATATTTGAGTTACGAGTTTGGTGTACATTTGAAAAATTGTGGAATAGTTTCGCAACTCACGCCACCCGGAACACCACAACGTAATGGTGTGTCCGAACGTCGTAATCGTACTTTATTAGATATGGTACGATCTATGATGTCTCTTACTGATTTACCGCTATCATTTTGGGGTTATGCTTTAGAGACGGCCGCATTCACGTTAAATAGGGCACCATCAAAATCCGTTGAGACGACGCCTTATGAACTGTGGTTTGGCAAGAAACCAAAGTTGTCGTTTCTTAAAGTTTGGGGCTGCGATGCTTATGTGAAAAAGCTTCAACCTGATAAGCTCGAACCCAAATCGGAGAAATGTGTATTCATAGGATACCCAAAGGAAACTGTTGGGTACACCTTGTATCACAGATCCGAAGGCAAAACATTCGTTGCTAAAAATGGATCATTTCTAGAGAAGGAGTTTCTCTCGAAAGAAGTGAGTGGGAGGAAAGTAGAACTTGACGAGGTAATTGTACCTGCTCCCTTACTGGAAAGTAGTTCATCACAGAAAACTGTTTCAGTGACACCTACACCAGTTAGTGAGGAAGCCAATGATAATGATCATGAAACTTCAGATCAAGATACTACTGAACTTCGTAGATCAACTAGAGTAAGATCCGCACCAGAGTGGTACGGTAATCCTGTTCTGGAGGTCATGCTACTAGATCATGATGAACCTACGAACTATGAAGAAGCGATGGTGAGCCCAGATTCCGCAAAGTGGCTAGAAGCCATGAAATCTGAGATGGGATCCATGTATGAGAACAAAGTATGGACTTTGGTTGACTTGCCCGATGATCGGCAAGCGATTGAGAATAAATGGATCTTTAAGAAGAAGACTGACGCTGATGGTAATGTTACTGTCTACAAAGCTCGACTTGTCGCAAAAGGTTTTCGGCAAGTTCAAGGAATTGACTATGATGAGACCTTCTCACCCGTAGCGATGCTTAAAGTCCGTCCGAATCATGTTAGCAATTGCCGCATTTTATGATTATGAAATTTGGCAAATGGATGTCAAAACTGCATTCCTGAATGGATTCCTGGAAGAAGAGTTGTATATGATGCAACCAGAAGGTTTTGTCGATCCAAAGGGAGCTAACAAAGTGTGCAAGCTCCAGCGATCCATTTATGGACTGGTGCAAGCCTCTCGGAGTTGGAATAAACGTTTTGATAGTGTGATCAAAGCATTTGGTTTTATACAGACTTTTGGAGAAGCCTGTATTTACAAGAAAGTGAGTGGGAGCTCTGTAGCATTTCTGATATTATATGTGGATGACATATTACTGATTGGAAATGATATAGAATTTCTGGATAGCATAAAGGGATACTTGAATAAAAGTTTTTAAATGAAAGACCTCGGTGAAGCTGCTTACATATTAGGCATTAAGATCTATAGAGACAGATCAAGACGCTTAATTGGACTTTCACAAAGCACATACCTTGACAAAATTTTGAAGAAATTCAAAATGGATCAAGCAAAGAAAGGGTTCTTGCCTGTGTTACAAGGTGTGAAATTGAGTAAGACTCAATGCCCGACCACTGCAGAAGATAGAGAGAATATGAAAGATGTTCCCTATGCATCAGCCATAGGCTCTATCATGTATGCAATGCTGTGTACCAGACCTGATGTGTGCCTTGCTATAAGTTTAGCAGGGAGGTACCAAAGTAATCCAGGAATGGATCACTGGACAGCGGTCAAGAATATCCTGAAATACCTGAAAAGGACTAAGGATATGTTTCTCGTATATGGAAGTGACAAAGAGCTCATCGTAAAAGGTTACGTTGATGCTAGCTTTGACACTGATCTGGACGATTCTAAATCGCAAACCGGATACGTGTTTACATTAAACGGTGGAGCTGTCAGTTGGTGCAGTTCTAAACAAAGCGTCATAGCGGGATCTACATGTGAAGCGGAATACATAGCTGCTTCGGAAGCAGCAAATGAAGAAGTCTGGATGAAGGAGTTCATATCCGATCTAGGTGTCATACCTAGAGCATCGGGTCCAATGAAAATCTTTTATGACAATACTGGTGCAATTGCCTTGGCAAAGGAATCCAGATTTCACAAAAGGACCAAACACATCAAGAGACGCTTCAACTCCATCCGGGATCTAGTCCAGGTGGGAGACATAGAGATTTGCAAGATACATACGGATCTGAATGTTGCAGACCCGTTAACTAAGCCTCTTCCACGAGCAAAACATGATCAGCACCAAAGCTCCATGGGTGTTAGATTCATTACAGTGTAATCTAGATTATTGACTCTAGTGCAAGTGGGAGACTGAAGGAAATATGCCCTAGAGGCAATAATAAAGTTATTATTTATTTCCTTATAATCATGATAAATGTTTATTATTCATGCTAGAATTGTATTTTCAGGAAACATAATACATGTGTGAATACATAGACAAACAGAGTGTCACTAGTATGCCTCTACTTGACTAGCTCGTTAATCAAAGATGGTTATGTTTCCTAACCATGAACAATGAGTTGTTATTTGATTAAACGAGGTCACATCATTAGTAGAATGATCTGATTGACATGACCCATTCCATTAGCTTAGCACCTGATCGTTTAGTATGTTGCTATTGCTTTCTTCATGACTTATACATGTTCCTATGACTATGAGATTATGCAACTCCCGTTTACCGGAGGAACACTTTGGGTACTACCAAACGTCACAACGTAAATGGGTGATTATAAAGGAGTACTACAGGTGTCTCCAATGGTCGATGTTGGGTTGGCGTATTTCGAGATTAGGATTTGTCACTCCGATTGTCGGAGAGGTATCTCTGGGCCCTCTCGGTAATACACATCACATAAGCCTTGCAAGCATTACAACTAATATGTTAGTTGTGAGATGATGTATTACGGAACGAGTAAAGAGACTTGCCGGTAACGAGATTGAACTAGGTATTGGATACCGACGATCGAATCTCGGGCAAGTAACATACCGATGACAAAGGGAACAACGTATGTTGTTATGCGGTCTGACCGATAAAGATCTTCGTAGAATATGTAGGAGCCAATATGGGCATCCAGGTCCCGCTATTGGTTATTGACCAGAGACGTGTCTCGGTCATGTCTACATTGTTCTCGAACCCGTAGGGTCCGCACGCTTAAGGTTACGATGACAGTTATATTATGAGTTTATGCATTTTGATGTACCGAAGATTGTTCGGAGTCCCGGATGTGATCACGGACATGACGAGGAGTCTCGAAATGGTCGAGACATAAAGATTGATATATTGGAAGCCTATGTTTGGACATTGGAAGTGTTCCGGGTGAAATCGGGATTTTACCGGGTTACCGGGAGGTTACCGGAACCCCCCGGGAACCACATGGGCCTTCATGGGCCTTAGTGGAAAGGAGAAAGGGGCAGCCCAAGGGGGCTGCGCGCCTCCCCCCTTCCCCTAGTCCTATTAGGACTAGGAGAGGTGGCCGGCCACCCCTCTCCCTCTTTCCCCCTTGGGAATCCTAGTTGGAATAGGATTGGAGGGGAGTCCTACTCCCGGTAGGAGTAGGACTCCTCCTGCGCCTCCTCCTCCTGGCCGGCGCACCCTCCCCCCTTGGCTCCTTTATATACTGAGGCAGGGGCACCTCTAAACACACAAGTTGACACAAGTTGATCCTCGTGATCGATTCCTTAGCCGTGTGCGGTGCCCCCTGCCACCATATTCCTCGATAATACTGTAGCGGAGTTTAGGCGAAGCCCTGCTGCTGTAGTTCATCAAGATCGTCACCACGCCGTCGTGCTGACAAAACTCTTCCCCGACACTTTGCTGGATCGGAGTCCGGGGATCGTCATCGAGCTGAACGTGTGCTCGAACTCGGAGGTGCCGTAGTTTCGGTACTTGATCGGTTGGATCGTGAAGACGTACGACTACTTCCTCTACATCGTGTCATCGCTTCCGCAGTCGGTCTGCGTTGGGTACGTAGACAACACTCTCCTCTCGTTGCTATGCATCACATGATCCTGTGTGCGCGTAGGAAAATTTTTGAAATTACTACGAAACCCAACAATTGCTACCATCATCTTTCAACTTTGCTTTCTCAAGGAACGCATTAAAATTCAATGGAACAACAACACGAGCCATCTATCTACAACAAACATAGACAAGCAAAATACTATCAGGTACTAAGTTCATGATAAATTTAAGTTCAATTAATCATATTACTTAAGAACTCCCACTTAGATAGACATCCCTCTAATCTTCTAAGTGATTACGTGATCCATATCAACTACACCATGTCCGATCGTCACGTGAGATGGAGTAGTTTCAACGGTGAACATCAATATGTTGATCATATCTACTATATGATTCACGCTCGACCTTTCGGTCTCCGTGTTCCGAGGCCATATCTGTTATATGCTAGGCTCGTCAAGTTTAACCTGAGTATTCCGCGTGTGCAACTGTTTTGCAACCGTTGCATTTGAACGTAGAGCCTATCACACCCGATCATCACGTGGTGTCTCAGCACGAAGAACTTTCACAACGGTGCATACTCAGGGAGAACACTTCTTGATAATTTAGTGAGAGATCATCTTAAAATGCTACCGTCAATCAAAGCAAGATAAGATGCATAAAGGATAAACATCACATGCAATCAATATAAGTGATATGATATGGCCATCATCATCTTGTGCTTGTGATCTCCATCTTCGAAGCACCGTCGTGATCACCATCGTCACCGGCGCGACACCTTGATCTCCATCGTAGCATCGTTGTCGTTATGCCATCTATTGCTTCTACGACTATCGCTACCGTTTAGTGATAAAGTAAAGCAATTACAGGGCGTTTGCATTTCATACAATAAAGCGACAACCATATGGCTCCTGCCAGTTGCCGATAACTTCGGTTACAAAACATGATCATCTCATACAATAAAATATAGCATCACGTCTTGACCATATCACATCACAACATGCCCTGCAAAAACAAGTTAGACATCCTCTACTTTGTTGTTGCAAATTTTTACGTGGCTGCTATGGGCTTTAGCAAGAACCGTTCTTACCTACGCATCAAAACCACAACGATAGTTCGTCAAGTTAATGTTGTTTTAACCTTCGCAAGGACCGGGAGTAGCCACACTCGATTCAGCTAAAGTGAGAGAGACAGACACCCGCCAGTCACCTTTAAGCACGAGTGCTCGTAACGGTGAAACCAGTCTCGCGTAAGCGTACGCGTAATGTCGGTCAGGGCCACTTCATCTCACAATACCGCTGAGCCAAAGTATGACATGCTGGTAAGCAGTATGACTTGTATCGCCCACAACTCACTTGTGTTCTACTCGTGCATATGACATCTACGCATAAAACCAGGCTCGGATGCCACTGTTGAGGAACGTAGCAATTTCAAAATTTTCCTACGTACACTCAAGATCATGGTGATGCATAGCAACGAGAGGGGAGAGTAATGTCCACGTACCCTCGTAGACCGTAAGCGGAAGCGTTATGACAACGTGGTTGATGTAGTCGTACGTCTTCACGATCCGACCGATCCAAGTACCAAACGTACGGCACCTCCGAGTTCAGCACACGTTCTGCTCGATGACAATCCCCGGACTCTGATCCAGCAAAGTGTCGGGGATGAGTTCCGTCAGCACGACGGCATGGTGACGATGATGATGTTCTACCGGTGCAGGGCTTCGCCTAAACTCCGCGACGATATGACCGAGGTGGAATATGGTGGAGGGGGGCACCGCACACGGCTAAGGAACGATCACGTAGATCAACTTGTGTGTCCTAGGGTGCCCCCTGCCCCCGTATATAAAGGAGTGAGGGGGAGGCGCGACCGGCCCCCAAGGGGTGCGCCTGGAGGAGTCCTACTCCCACCAGGAGTAGGACTCCCCCCTCGTGCCTTGGTGGAGAAGGAAAGGGGGGAGGGGAAAGAGGAAAGGGGGGCGCCGCCCCCCCCCTCCTTGTCCTATTAGGACTAGGGGGGAGGGGGCGCGCGGCCTACCTTGGCCAGCCCTCCTCTTCTCCCTCATGGCCCATGTAGGCCCAATAACCCCCGGGGGGGTCCGGTAACCCCCGGTACTCCGGAAAAATCCCGGTTTCTCCCGGATCGTTTCCGATATCCAAATATAGGCTTCCAATATATCAATCTTTATGTCTCGACCATTTCGAGACTCCTCGTCATGTCCTGGATCACATCCGGGACTCCGAACAACCTTCGGTACATCAAAATATATAAACTCATAATAAAACTGTCATCGTAACATTAAGCGTGCGGACCCTACGGGTTCGAGAACTATGTAGACATGACCTAGAACTATTCTCGGTCAATAACCAATAGCGGAACCTGGATGCTCATATTGGCTCCTACATATTCTACGAAGATCTTTATCGGTCAAACCGCATAACAACATACGTTGTTCCCTTTGTCATCGGCATGTTACTTGCCCGAGATTCGATCGTCGGTATCTAATACCTAGTTCAATCTCGTTACTGGCAAGTCTCTTTACTCGTTACGTAATGCATCATTCTGTAACTAACTCATTAGCTACATTTCTTGCAAGGCTTATAGTGATGTGCATTACCGAGAGGGCCCAGAGATACCTCTCCGACAATTGGAGTGACAAAACCTAATCTCAAAATACGCCAACCCAACCTGTACCTTTGGAGACACCTGTAGTACTCCTTTATAATCACCCAGTTACGTTGTGACATTTGGTAGCACCCAAAGTGTTCCCCCGATAAACGGGAGTTGCATAATCTCATAGTTACAGGAACATGTATAAGTCATGAAGAAAGCAATAGCAATATACTAAACGATCAAGTGCTAGGCTAACGGAATGGGTCATGTCAATCACATCATTCTTCTAATGATGTGATCCCATTAATCAAATGACAACACATGTCTATGGTTAGGAAACATAACCATCTTTGATTAATGAGCTAGTCAAGTAGAGGCATACTAGTGACTATATGTTTGTCTATGTATTCACACACGTATCATGTTTCCGGTTAATACAATTCTAGCATGAATAATAAACATTTATCATGATATGAGGAAATAAATAATAACTTTATTATTGCCTCTAGGGCATATTTCCTTCACGAACAATATCATGTCAATGAACCGCAATGACATGGACGATCTCACCAAAACATGGCATGATATGGCAAGGAGAAAGATCTTGAAGAGAAGAATTGTAGCTTTGGCCGGTCCGTGTTCAAGTTTCTGTGATATTTTCTCTGCTCCATATGGTGGCAATGTGGATGATTTTGGTGCGGGAGTTGGAACAAGCGAGGGAGGTGGATTCGGTGGCGCCGATGAACTTCAATATGGGCTCCATGGCGCGGAGTGAAGATCGACCCCCAAGATGATGCCGGACATGGGCGCATACCTTTTGCATGCCCTCTTTTGCGTAATGAACTTCGCTTTTATTTGCGCGCAAACTGTTTATGTCGTTTGAATTTGAACTTGTTTGCCAAACCCTATGTCAAATGCGAGATTTGCAGTTTTTCTGTTTGCGGGTCTTCGCGGTGGTGCCCAAGCAGAACCCACAGAAGTGGACCCGTAAAAAAGCATATTTCGCGAATATACTTTTTTACGGATCCGTTTGGGGGGTCTGCATCTGTGCCAGCCCGCGCCGGCCCGCAAAAGTGGTTTTGCGCGAACTGCAAATGAGTTTTGCGGGCCGGCGGGATGCGGGGTCAGCAAGTGGTCATTGCATCGGGGTGCAGCCTTGGCGGCATCCTCCTCCTCGTCGGTCTTGCCTACCTCATCGCCGCACTCCTTGCTGGTGGCTGCCACCGCCGCCACCCGTTGGCGGTACCGCCAGCGGGCGAGACGGATCTCACAGGCTGTGCGGTATAACTCGAGCATCGCCTCCTGCTCCGCCATGTCCGTGTCCGGTGCAACTGCCTTGCCAGCGGCGAGCTGCTTCTCCGCCTGGATATGCTCCTGGAGGAGGTGGTGGTTGTAGGCGGCATTTGCCTGCGCCTCCCAGAACTGCTCCTCTCGCACCATGTCCACGTAATGGGTACAGGCCTCGCCGAAGGTCAAGGTGCAATTCCCGGCAAGGGGTGGCGCGGAGGAGGATGGTGGTGCCGACTCGTCGTCGTCGGCTGCGTCCTCCATTGGGACGTTCTCGTCCTCCGGCTGCCTGTCGACCAGCCAGCCAACAACAATGGTGGTTATCTCCTTCTTCTGGTTCAGCGTATGCCTGTCCCAGAGAGCTTTGGCAGGAGAGGAATTCATGGTGGGGTGATGTGGAGAGGGATCGGAGGTGGATGACTGCGGCTATGGTCGGGGCAACGGTTATATAGCAATGAGACGGCAGAGGGACAGACGGGTGGCTCTGGAGGAGACGCATCAGCAACCGCGTGCCCTTAATGTGAACGGCAGACGGGCGGACGAGTGTCCGTCGGCTGTCGTTTGAGCGCAGAGCACTCGCCTGCACCGGGAAGCGGCGCGGGTGGCGCTCTCTCCGCCGGCACGCCGCTTCAATGCCGGCGCTAGTGAGCAATCGCGTCCGCTCTGGTCCGGCGTGAATGTGGGCACTGGTGGTGATTGTTGCGGGTGGGAAACGCGTCCGAGGGGAGAGGCGGGGGTTGATGAGCCAGGGCGGTTGGAAAAGGGCGTGGCAACGATCCGTACTCCCGTAAAGTCCGAACCACCCTGCCCGGACTGTTGCTGTTGCGAGAGGTTTGAGGGCGCCCGGGTAGCGACCCGGACGGCAGAAGATTACGACGAGACGTCACATCGCCGAAAACAGCAGTGGCGACTGGCAATGCCGGAGCCACGATCAGTACAGTTATTTTGCTTTTCGTTTTGCGGCTGTAGGGTCGGGTGCATGACGGACGCGAGATATATAATGCAAACTCGCGTCGGGAGAGGGCACACGTCCGGCCACCGCGGGCCCAACGAAACACGTCTCTCATGTCAAAGCTAAGATAAAATTCGCGCGATAAAGCTTGTGCGTTGACGCGTCGTCGGGTATCTGCACATGGGTTCCTATATAAATTCGGGTATCCCAGCGGCAGATAGCAGCATCCATCCATCCATCAGTTGGTCACACTCCAATCCACCCGGAAAAAAAAAAGGTCACACTCCAGTCGACAGGGGTAAGCATACACTTTGTCTTTTTTCTTTCTTTTTATAACTGCATATACATTTTGTCATTGCATTTCAGTGCATTAATTTGTTCGTTAACATGTGCCGTTAATTTCATTTAAACATGTCCCGTTAATCAAATAATCCTAGTGATTAGCTAGTTTTTTTGTTTGTTTTGAGGGTAGTAACTAGCTAGATACTCCTCATAGTCTAAAATTCCGAGGCACTAGTAACCGTTAAAAATAATTCAGGCACGGAACATAAAGTTTAGTTTAGAATTCATTATTCATCCCGGATCAGATCTATATCTATAATAATACTACTTCCTCCGTAAAGGAATATAAAAAGTGTTACCTAAATGCTTTTATATTTCTTTAAAGAGGGAGTAGTTTAGCAGTAACATTTATGAAAGTTCCCGCAAAAAAAAACATTTATGAAAGGAAAAGTTGGCAGATAGATAGGGACCTCTCGTCATCGACGTGGACATGGATGCCTACCTGTCACGTCACGTGAACGCTGAACCCCACACCACCTCATCTCTCTAACTCTCTCTACGCCTTCTTCTCCTCTCCACCATACACCGGCGTTGGGTTCGTCGGCGGCGATCAGGCCGGAGACAGGAGAGCCGGAGAGGTTGTCTGGTCTCGTGTCATCTCCGCTAGTCCATGATCTGTCACCGCGAAGGCCGCCGGGTTTGGATCCGGACGAGATGAAGCACTTGTTTCGCAGGCGACTTGGGACGGCTGGCCGTCCCCGAGTGGGCCGGAGGCCAACCGTCGGTGTGCCGGTACGCCCACCAAGGCATGGTCGGGTTCCTCACCACTTGGAGCTCCCGTGCACTGCATCGCCAGTACTTCAGCCTTTCTTCTCCAACTCCGACCGCCGCCGCTCGATCTCCACCGCCGGTGATTAACCGTCATGTTCCTTTGCTGCATACGCTCCTCTCCTCTCCATCTACATTTCCCCTCAACTAATTTGGCGCCTCTTCTCTCTCTCTCAGTGGTAAGCACCACTCCATTAAATTGATCTGCAGCTGGGTTCTTACTTCTGAATGTTCTCATCTGATTTTTGCACTAGTAACTGAATCCTTATCAATAAAAGTTATGGTAGGTTATACTGTATTTTTTAGGTGCAGGCTACCGCCAATTTCAGATCATCATTTCAGTAGTTTAGTTTGTTCCATGTATGGGAACCGCTGTGTTTCCTGTCAACCTTTTCATGTCATACTAACTACAAGCATGCATCTCTCTTTTTATCTCTTTAGTAATCACTGTGTATGTGTATACATCTTTGGAGAAGTAGACAGTAATACTACTCCTACTGAATACTACTAATGAATAATATGTTTGCAGGTTGATACATCCTTGACACGAACCTCTTCACGCACTACCGGGCCGCTGAGAGAATGCAGCTCCGGAGGCACCCTGCCAAGACACTGCCTATTGAGCTCAATGGAGAAGCCATAGTCGACAGCCTCACTGAAATTAATAAGAAAAGGGTGTGGGCTAGCAGAATGGTGAGGGATGACGAGCTCTACATAGTACAGGTTCAGGGCATTCCTGGCATCAGTCTCCCAACTACGCTGGTCGTCAAGAAGTGCCAGAACGTGAACCTAGCACTACAAGTGGATGACAATGTCAAGCACCGCTACATTTCAGAGATGCTCCTGTTAGCCAGCAACTCTCACGACAACATCATCAAAGTCGTAGACATCATCCAGAGGGAAGATGCCAATGCCATCATGCTCGTTTATGAGTATCCGGTGAATGGCAGCCTTCAATCCTGGCTGCACCAACCGGTGGATGCTGTTCGCCCGTTGAGCTGGCCACAGAGGAGGCTCATTGCCATCGGCGTGGCCAAAGGGCTCTGCCACATGCACCACACATGCAAAAGGCCGATTATCCACCACAACATCAACTCCAGCAACATCTTGCTTGATCAGAATTTCAAGCCCGTGATAGCCAGCTTTGACGCTGCACAGATGAACATGGCCGGGCTCGACCAACCGTTGCCAATTGCGGGCCTGCCTCTAGGAAACTTTGGTTACTCAGCTCCAGGTATGTTGGGCGATCCATGCACGCAATGGAATTCTGTCTTAACTTTTCTTCATTACAGGGAACTCTGTCTTCACTACCTTGGTCTTTTAATAACTAGTACTAATAAATGATTAACTGCAGAATACGGGGTCGCAGCAAGCGAGCTGACGGAGAAGGTCGACACATACAGCTTTGGGGTGCTGCTGCTGGAGCTCGTCACGGGGCGGATGGCCAATGAATTTGGAGCGGATGGTCATTTGGCGACCTGGGCGCGGAAGAACTTCACTAAGCTAATGGCAAACCAACAGGAAATGTTCCAGAGTGCCGTGGACCGGGACATCCCAGATCAAGCGCAGTACATGAAGGAGATGGCAACTGTGTTTAGGCTGGGTGTTGATTGCACCGCTGTTGATCCACAGAAAAGGCCGTCCATGCGGATGGCTCTCAAACGACTCCGCCGCGGCTGTGGGCGTGGCCCATTCCGTGGACTCCTCGCCTGCTATCTGCTGTGATGCTCGTTGTCTTTTCTAGAAAGATCACGTCATGAATGAATTGTTCATATGATGACTCAGTTGAATAAATTTGTAGATAACATCTCTGAGAACATTTTGCTGTCGTGCCTTATTCTGAGAACATTTTGCTATCCTGTTGTGTTCACCTCTGCAATAATTTGCTGTCCTGTCTGTGTGCAAACTCTTCTTGCTGCAAGTTGTGAGGACTTGAGCAACTAGTATCTGGCATATTGTTATTTGTTACATTCTGCAGAGTCACGTTTTATATCCACGTTCCTTCTGCTGACTGAATCAAGAACATGAAACATGTCTGTGTTTAGCTTGGAGAGCATGTACTAACAGTTATGACTATCGTTACCCGCCAAAAAAAAAAGTTATGACTATCGTTAGCTTGGTTAGGTCTTTTTTATGATCCTTTCTTTGTTGTTTTTATACCATATTATTTGTATTTTTCCTTGACTATTTGTTCCTGACACCCATATTGCTTTTTAATCAGGGTGCCCCTGCCACACCCGTTGCCACAATGCCTCCTTCCATCACGAGATAGTGATCTTAGGTACTTGATGCCAGTCAAACCATCATTTACAAGCATTTATTATACTGCTGTCTAATACTAGCTTCATATGTTGTGTTTTCTTATTATACAGATGTACAGAAGGCTTTCTTTCAGGAGAGCAGACTGTACCTGATCGGTAATCAACCATCTCGCGTGCTCTGCCATCTTGCCGTTTTCCTTAACAAGGAAATACTCTTCTTTTCTGTACATCTTGCGTAATTCTGTTTTACGCGTAATTCTGCTGCCTGTTTTTTTTTTGGACGAAATGCAGTTAGCACTTAGCACTGCTGTCATTGCCCTAAGAAGGGTTCTTCAACCAAAGTACAGCATAATCGATAATCAGTCGGGCTGGTGTCGGCCAAGGCCTGCACTCTAGTGCTGCCAGCATCAGCCCATTGACGAGCTTCGAGCTGAAGCTTTGCGGAAGACGATCGTGACCAAGGCATAGTGCTTGCCTGTTTTTATAGTTCTCGTGGTTGTGGCCGGATTGTTACATTCTGCTGGGTCAGTCGACACTTATAATTGGCTCCTGCTGCTGCTGACTGGAGCTGCACCGAGTCCGAGTGACCAAAGAGGTCAGAAGAAGAACATGTACTGAGTATTGTTAGCCAGGTTCAGTCCTTTTTGGATGGTCTTTTTCTTTCGTGGCTTCGATGTATATCGTTCCATGGATTTTATACTACTACATTGGAGATGTGGACTGAATCTGTGTGTGTGTGTGTCTGTCAGTCAAGTGTAGAGGTAGCTAGCGATGAAACTGGATCAGAAGTAGTCAGTTTTTTCTGAAAGATGGTGTGCCTTTTGTCTGTCTGTCTACTTCAGGAAGAGTGGTAATCGACGTCTCAAAGCTTGAGCGATTATCGCCACATTGATGGTTCCGCGATTGGATTCGCATCGAAGCTCTTCTTTCATGGATTCACAGGGAAACAATCGTTCGTCCTGCACTTCCTACCACAAAGAGTGAATTGCAGAAAACATCGACATTGAAGACTAGGTTGCAGAAACCACACTCCCACAGTTTTGTGCCAAAATTCACTAATTTTGAGTCTAATTTTCTGCAAAAAAACTAGTTGACGGTTTAGACCATTTTAAGCATGATTATGACAGATGGGCCCTCATTTGCCAACGTGGTGTGCCGATCCGCAGCAGACGGCGCTAGAATGGGTCTTTTTACAAAAAACTCCTACCCTCCCTACCAAAATTTCTTTCTCCTCCCTAAAAGAAATATCTCCTTCTCGGGATCAAGGTTTCCAGCACACCATCGCCCTCCTCTCCACTGACATCGTGGTCGCGGTGTACCTCCGCCGCGGCCTGGCCCAAGGTGATTGCCACCTCCTTGCCAGGCACCCTCGTGGTCGTCCTGTCGTCATCGCGCGCATCGGGATGGACAACCTCCGCTTCCTGTCTGCCGGCGTCGTACATCTGCACTCCCGCGGCTGCCGCGGATCCCTTCCACGATGACATAGACCCGCCGGCGAGATAAATCCTCCCTCCCACGGCAGACTTATTCCACGGGAATAGAGTGGCGCGCACACGCCCGCAGCACCCTGTGAGCGCGTCCACCTCCAGTGTGGCACCGGGGCCGCCGAGGAAGATCCTGCGACCAACAATATGGAGCTTGAGCATGCCGGCGTGTGGAGCTCGAGTGTGCAGGCGTGCGCGCCAGCAACAACTCCACCGCGTCGGACGAGTCACGTGCAGCAACAGCTCCACCGTGCCAGCCATGCACCGGCCAGGCCATGAGCAGCAGTAGCTCCAAGAGATGCTGCGAGAGATGACACGAGGAGCAGCAGCGCCCGCGTTTGGCCAGGCTGCGAGCATCATCAGCTGCGCCGGCGTTTGGCCTGGCCACGAGTAGCTTTGGGGCTGATTGCTTTTTTTGTTTTAGAATGAAAGTTGTCCCTGCAAAACTACAGGGATTGTTTTGTAAATCCCCAAAATCCCTCATATATGATGTCTAACTTGAACCTTTACGCCACGTCATCATTTATGGGACCCACCTGTCATAATCATGCTCAAAACGGTCTAAGTCATCAACTAGTTTTTTTTTTTAAAATAGGGTCGGAATTAGTGGTTTTTGACATAAAACTATAGAAGTGTGGTTTTCGCAACCCTAGGCTTCATGTCAATGTTTTCTGCAATTCATTCTACCACAAATGGTGAAATTTTCTCCGAAAAACAACAAATGGTGAAAGTTGACAAGTTCATCACTGAATCTGCTCTACTCGGATTGGGCCGTTTAGTATCAAGGACTCTGTTTTCGGCCTGTGGGACAAATTTTCGGCCTAAACAACTTGCCTCCTACCGGCCCACTAAAATTCCCCTCAAAGCTAGCCGTCGCCCCCAGCATCCAGCACCGCCACCGTCCTCCCGTCCCGACGCCAGCTCCGTCGTGTCCGTATCGACCCCATCCATCATGCCCACAGTTTCTTAGCCGTGTGCGGCGCCCCTCTCCACAGTTTCGTCCCTCGGTTTTATTTTCGTAGTGCTTAGGCGAAGCCCTGCGGAGATAGCATCACCACCACCGTCATCATGCCGTCGTGCTGCCGGAACTCATCCACTACTTCGCCCGTCTTGCTGGATCGAGAAGGCGAGGACGCCACCGAGCTGAACGTGTGCTGAACACGAAGGTGTCGTACGTTCGGTACTTGATCGGTTGGATCGCGAAGAAGTTCGACTAATCAACCGCGTTACTAAACACTTCCGCTTACGGTCTACGAGGGTACATAGACACACTCTCCACCACGTTCTATTCATCTCCATGGATAGATCTTGCGTGTGCATAGAATTTTTTTTTATTTTCTATGCAACAATTCTCAACATGTATCGGTCCCTATGAGCACAGGAATGATATTTGAGTGAACCTTTGGTTATCATGTGATGTTCCCTTTGCTTGGCGATACTTCACAAAACCCGGTATGTATCGGTATCCTCCCGAGTCATCACTATACTCGTTATACCAAAATCCTCGTTACCGGTTTTGTTCTTCTTTCTCGTTATTGTGTTCGGCATCCCCATGACGAAGTCACGTGTGTCTGGCCAACGATAATTGATGCCATCACATCGAGAGGGCCCTAAGATATCTCTCCATCGTCGAAGGAGCAAATCCCACTCTTGAGCTATCTTGTCACTTGTCAAACTTTTTGATGAACCTATAAGTTGTCGTCATGATCACCGTGTTAAGAAGTGACCACGATAGTCTCATGGTCTAATGAGAAATTTCACAAGTTAACACTCTATGTTATTACAATTGAATGCGAAAGATATAAGCTCAATTCAAAACAAACAAAATTGGTTCGATTCAATATGAACGTTCTTCTAACGTCATAATCTCAATGTTGTTTTAGGATCATAGTTACACTTAAGATCCGGAAAATATGATCAATAATGACACTTGAGCTAGTCCTAGAGGCAAGACTTGAAACCTATTATTGAACTGTTTATCATTCCACACGTGCATATGAGTTTCTCACTGAATCACATATTCCAGGATCATAGCAGTTATAGCATGAAATATAAATGCAGGTTAACCATGCAGCAAAGCGTACCAACAACATGTTCTTGAAACCAACCATATGCATTGACAGTGGCTGCTTAAATCTACTCCTGATTTACTATAACCAAGAGTATGCATTGAAAGAAACCAACATTAGATTTACACCAACAGCATACATAATCTACCCCTGATTTACTCAACTCCCACTAGCTAATCTTAAAGAGAAGCATCGCTTTGGCCTAATGCAGTTGGTCCGTTTGAGAAGTTTGGTTCCAATGGCAAAGAAATTATTGGCCGTGATGTTGGCGTTAGTGATTTCTTTAGTCAGCTCTGGGTCTCTTCTCCTACTGCTTCCCCAGTTAAAGCTAGTTGAGGTTGGGCGGAAGACTACCCCATGTGTTATTCCTCCCACAGAACCCATCCAACAGTCGTCTCCCTCTGCCGCTGCAAACCACTTTCTCGTGAACGGTGGCGAGCTTGGTCCCATGGATTCCAACCAAGGAAGAGGGAGAGGGAAGAACAAGCACAACCACAAAGAGGGTGGAGGTTAGAATTAGCAGCACTGGAAAGAGCAAGCCCCACCTGCCCCCTGATATCCCAGGCACCGCCGCCCCCGGGACAGCCGCCCCGTCGACGTTCAACGGTTAGTTCCTTGGAGCCTACCCACCTCAACCACAACAGTGGCAAGGGATGCCTCCGCCCTGGTTCAATGGGCCTCCCATGGCTCCACTCCGAGAGCTCAGGTTCGAGGAACGTTGAGCAAGGAGGTGCTTTGAGTAACAACAGTTGGGGGTCTGGTGCTTCAGGTATCTCAGCACAAATATCGTAGAGGAGTTAGAGCAACAAGCAACAACAAAGAAGAAGTAAGGTGCTAGGGTTCGCTCAAGTAGCAGTACAAACTCTCTGATGGCCTACACAAATGATGTTTCTCTAGGCATGGAGAACTAGGACACCATTAGGAGAAGTGCACCAAGCCTAGTAATTGTTTCATTCGTAAAGAGGATAAATCACCAAGTGGAGAACTGAAGGAAATATGCCCTAGAGGCAATAATAAAGTTATTATTTATTTCCGTATTTCATGATAAATGTTTATTATTCATGCTAGAATTGTATTAACCGGAAACATAATACATGTGTGAATACATAGACAAACATAGTGTCACTAGTATGCCTCTACTTGACTAGCTCGTGAATCAAAGATGGTTAAGTTTCCTAGCCATGGACAAAAGAGTTGTCATTTGATTAACGGGATCACATCATTAGGAGAATGATGTGATTGACTTGACCCATTCCGTTAGCTTAGCACACGATCGTTTAGTATGTTGCTACTGCTTTCTTCATGACTTATACATGTTCCTGTGACTATGAGATTATGCAACTCCCGTTTACCAGTGGAACACTTTGTGTGCTACCAAACGTCACAACGTAACTGAGTGATTATAAAGGTGCTCTACAGGTGTCTCCGAAGGTACATGTTGGGTTGGCGTATTTCGAGATTAGGTTTTGTCACTCCGATTGTCGGAGAGGTATCTCTGGGCCCTCTCGGTAATGCACATCACTATAAGTCTTGCAAGCATTGCAACTAATGAGTTAGTTGTCAGATGATGTATTACGTAACGAGTAAAGAGACTTGCCGGTAACGAGATTGAACTAGGTATTGGATACCGACGATCGAATCTCGGGCAAGTAACATACCGATGACAAAGGGAACAACGTATGTTGTTATGCGGTTTGACCGATAAAGATCTTCGTAGAATATGTAGGAACCAATATGGGCATCCAGGTTCCGCTATTGGTTATTGACCAAGAATAGTTCTAGGTCATGTCTACATAGTTCTCGAACCCGTAGGGTCCGCACGCTTAAGGTTTCGATGACAGTTATATTATGAGTTTATGAGTTTTGATGTACCGAAGGAGTTCGGAGTCCCGGATGAGATCGGGGACATGACGAGGAGTCTCGAAATGGTCGAGACGTAAAGATCGATATATTGGACGACTATATTCGGAGTTCGGAAAGGTTCTGAGTGATTCGGATATTTATCGGAGTACCGGAGAGTTACGGGAATTCGCCGGGGAGAAGTATTGGGCCTTATTGGGCCATACGGGAAAGAGAGAGGGGCTGCCTAGGGCAGGCCGCGCGCCCCCCCAAGGCCTAGTCCGCATTGGACTAGGGGGAGGGGCCTCACCCCCTCCTTCCTTCCCTTCTCTCTTCCCCTTCCTTCTCTCCTACTCCTACTAGGAAAGGAGGAGTCCTACTCCCGGTAGGAGTAGGACTCCCCCCTTGGGTGCGCCTCCTCCTCCTTGGCCGGCCCTCCCCTTGCTCCTTTATATACGGGGGCAGGGGGGCACCCCATGACACACAAGTTGATCTACGGATCGTTTCTTAGCCGTGTGCGGTGCCCCCCTCCACCATATTCCACCTCGGTCATATCGTCGCGGAGTTTAGGCGAAGCTCTGCGCTGGTAGAACATCATCATCGTCACCACGCCGTCGTGCTGACGAAACTCATCCCCGAAGCTTTGCTGGATCGGAGCCCGGGGATCGTCATCGAGCTGAACGTGTGCTGAACTCGGAGGTGCCGTACGTTCGGTACTTGGATCGGTCGGATCGTGAAGACGTACGACTACATCAACCGCGTTGTCATAACGCTTCCCCTTACGGTCTACGAGGGTACGTGGACAACACTCTCCCCTCTCGTTGCTATGCCATCACCATGATCTTGCGTGTGCGTAGGAATTTTTTTGAAATTACTACGTTCCCCAACAGTGGCATCTGAGCCAGGTTTTATGCGTTGATGTTATATGCACGAGTAGAACACAAGTGAGTTGTGGGCGATATAAGTCATACTGCTTACCAGCATGTCATACTTTGGCTCAGCGGTATTGTGAGATGAAGTGGCCCGGACCGACATTACGCGTACGCTTACGCGAGACTGGTTTCACCGCTGCGAGCACTCGTTGCTTAAAGGTGACTGGCGGGTGTCTGTCTCTCTCACTTTAGTTGAACCGAGTGTGGCTACGCCCGGTCCTTGCGAAGGTTAAAACAGCACCAACTTGACAAACTATCGTTGTGGTTTTGATGCGTAGGTAAGAACGGTTCTTGCTAAGCCCGTAGCAGCCACGTAAAATTTGCAACAACAAAGTAGAGGACGTCTAACTTGTTTTTGCAGGGCATGTTGTGATGTGATATGGTCAAGACGTGATGCTATATTTTATTGTATGAGATGATCATGTTTTGTAACCGAAGTTATCGGCAACTGGCAGGAGCCATATGGTTGTCGCTTTATTGTATGAAATGCAAACGCCCTGTAATTGCTTTACTTTATCACTAAGCGGTAGCGATAGTCGTAGAAGCAATAGTTGGCGAGACGACAACGATGCTACGATGGAGATCAAGGTGTCGCACTGGTGACGATGGTGATTATGACGATGCTTCGGAGATGGAGATCACAAGCACAAGATGATGATGGCCATATCATATCACTTATATTGATTGCATGTGATGTTTATCCTTTATGCATCTTATCTTGCTTTGATTGACGGTAGAATTTTAAGATGATCTCTCACTAAAATTATCAAGAAGTGTTCTCCCTGAGTATGCACCGTTGCCAAAGTTCGTCGTGCCCAGACACCACGTGATGATCGGGTGTGATAAGCTCTACGTCCATCTACAACGGGTGCAAGCCAGTTTTGCACACGCGGAATACTCGGGTTAAACTTGACGAGCCTAGCATATGCAGATATGGCCTCGGAACACGGAGACCGAAAGGTCGAGCGTGAATCATATAGTAGATATGATCAACATAGTGATGTTCACCATTGAAAACTACTCCATCTCACGTGATGATCGGTTATGGTTTAGTTGATTTGGATCACGTGATCACTTAGATGACTAGAGAGATGTCTATCTAAGTGGGAGTTCTTCAGTAATATGATTAATTGAACTTAAATATATCATGAACTTAGTCCTGGTAGTATTTTGCAAATTATGTTGTAGATCAATAGCTCGCGTTGTTGCTTCCCTATGTTTTTATATGTGTTCCTAGAGAAAATTGTGTTGAAAGATATTAGTAGCAATGATGCGGATTGGATCCGTGATCTGAGGTTTATCCTCATTGCTACACAGAAGAATTATGTCCTTAATGCACCGCTATGTGACAGACCTATTGCAGGAGCAGATGCAGACGTTATGAACGTTTGGCTAGCTCAATATGATGACTACTTGATAGTTTAGTGCACCATGCTTAACGGCTTAGAATCGGGACTTCAAAGATGTTTTGAACGTCATGTACCATATCAGATGTTCCAGGAATTGAAGTTAATATTTCAAGCAAATACCCGAGTTGAGAGATATGAAGTCTCCAACAAGTTCTATAGCTAAAAGATGGAGGAGAATCGCTCAACTAGTGAGCATGTGCTCAGATTGTCTGAGTACTTCAATCGCTTGAATCAAGTGGGAGTTAATCTTCCAGATAAGATAGTGATTGACAGAATTCTCTAGTCACCATCACTAAGTTAGTAGAACTTCGTGATGAACTATAGTATGCAAGGGATGACGAAAAAGATTCTCGAGCTCTTCGTGATGTTGAAATCAACGAAGGTAGAAATCAAGAAAGAGCATCAAGTGTTGATGATTGACAAGACCACTAGTTTCAAGAAACGGGCAAAGGTAAAGAAAGGGAAACTTCAAGCAGAATGACAAGCAAGTTGTCACTCCCGTGAAGAAGACCAAAGCTGGACCAAAGCCTGAAACTAAGTGCTTACACTGCAAAGGAAATGGTCACTGGAAGCGGAAAAGCCCTGAATATTTGGTGAATAAGAAGTATGGCAAAGTGAACAAGGGTATATTTGATATACATGTGTTTGATGTGTGCCTTACTAGTATTTATAGTAGCCCCTGAGTATTTGATACTTGTTCGGTTGGTAAGATTAGTAACTCGAAACAGGAGTTACAGAATAAACAGAGACTAGTTGAAGGGGAAGTGACGATGAGTGTTGGAAGTAGTTCCAAGATTAATATGATCATCATCGCACACTCCCTATACTTTCAAGATTAGTGTTAAACCTAAATAAATGTTATTTGGCGTTTGCGTTGAGCATGAATATGATTTGATCATGTTTATTGCGATACTGTTATTCATTTAAAAAGTTAGAGAATAAATTGTTATTCTATTTACATGAATAAGACCTTCGATGGTTATACACCCAATGAAAATAGTTTGTTGGATCTCGATCGTAGTGATACACATATTCATAATATTGATGCCAAAAGATGCAAAGTTAATAATGATAGTGCAACTTATTTGTGACACTGCCGTTTGGGGTCATATCGGTGTAAAGCGCATGAAGAAACTCCATAAAGATGGATTTTTGGAATCACTTGGTTATGAATCATTTGATGCTTGCGAACCATGCCTTATGGGCAAGATGACTAAAGACTCTGTTCTCGGTAACAATGGAGCGAGCAAATGACTTATTGGAAATAATACATACTGATGTATGCGGTCCGATGAGTGTTAAAGCTCACGGCAAGTATCGTTATTTTCTGACCTTCACAGATGATTTGAGCAGATATGGGTATATCTACTTGATGAAACACAAGTCTGAAACATTTGAAAAGTTCAAAGAATTTCAGAGTGAAGTGAAGAATCATCGTAACAAGAAAATAAAAGTTTCTACGATATGATCGCAGAGGAAAAATATTTGAGTTACGAGTTTGGCCTTCAGTTAAAACGATGTGAAATAGTTTCACTACTCACGCCACCTGGAACACCAAAGTGTAATGGTGCGTCCGAACGTCATAACCGTACTTTATTAGATATGGTGCGATCAATGATGTCTCTTACCGATTTACCACTATCGTTTTGGGGTTATACATTAGAGACAGCTGCATTCACATTAAAAAAGGGCACCATATAAATCCGTTGAGACGACACCGTATGAACTATGGTTTAGCAAGAAACCAAAGTTGTCGTTTCTTAAAGTTTGGGTTGCGATGCTTATGTGAAAAATTTTCAACATGATAAGCTTGAACCCAAATCGGAAAAGTGCGTCTTCATAGGATACCCAAAATGTTGGGTACACCTTCTATCACAGATCCGAAAGGCAAGACATTCGTTGCCAAGAATGGATCCTTTCTAGAGGAGTTTCTCTCGAAAGAAGTGAGTGGGAAGAAAGTAGAACTTGATGAGGTAATTGTACCTTCTCCCTTATTGGAAAGTAGTTTATCACAGAAATCAGTTCCAGTGATTCCTACACCAATTAGTGAGGAAGTTAATGATGATGATCATAAAACTTCAGATCAAGTTGCTACCGAACCTCGTAGGTCTTCCAGAGTAAGATCCGCACCAGAGTGGTACGGTAATCCTGTTCTGGAAGTCATGTTGCTATACCATGATGAACCTACGAACTATGAGGAAGCGATGATGAGCCCAGATTCCGTGAAATGGCTTGAGGCCATGAAATCTGAGATAGGATCCATGTATGAGAACAAAGTATGGACTTTGATTGACTTGCTCGATGATCAGCAAGCCATGTTAAATAAATGGATCTTCAAGAGGAAGACGAACACTGATAGTAGTGTTACTATCTACAAAGCTCGACTTGTCACAAAAAGGTTTTCGACAAGTTTAAGGTGTTGACTACAATGCGATTTTCTCAACTGTAGCGATGCTTAAGTCTGTCCGAATCACGTTAGCAATTATCACATGTTATGAAATCTGGCAAATGGATGTCAAAACTACATTCTCTAATGGATTTATTAAAGAAGAGTTGTATATGATGCAAGCAGAAGGTTTTGTTAATCCTAAAGGTACTAACAAAATGTGCAAGCTCCAACGATCCATCAATGGACTGGTGCAAGCATCTCGGAGTTGGAATATACGCTTTGATGTGTTGATCAAAGCATATGGTTTTATACAGACTTTTGGAAAGGCCTGTATTTACAAGAAAGTGAGTGGGAGCACTACAGCATTTCTGATAAGTATATGTGAATGACATATTGTTGATCGGAAATAATGTAGAATTTTTCTGGAAAGCATAAAGGAGTGTTTGAAAGGAGTTTTTCAAAGAAAGACCTTGGTGAAGCTGCTTACACATTGAGCATCAAGATCTATAGAGATAGATCAAGACGCTTGATAAGATTTTTCAATGAGTACATACCTTGACAAGATTTTGAAGTAGTTCAAAATGGAATAGTCAAAGAAAGAGTTCTTTCCTGTGTTGCAAGGTGTGAAGTTGAGTAAGACTCAAAACCCGACCATGGCAGAAAATAGAAAAGAATGAACAGTCATTCCCTATGCCTCAGTCATAGGTTCTATAAAGTATGCTATGCTGTGTACTAGACCTATTGTATACATTGCTCTGAGTTTGGTAAAGGAATACAATTTTTGATCTAAAAGTAGATCACTAGAACAGCGGTCAAGAATATCCTTAGTGAGGACTAAGGAGATGTTTCTCGATTATGGAGGTGATAAAAGAGCCAGTCGTAAAAAGTTACAACGATGCAAGCTTTTACACCAATCCAGATGACTCTAAGTCTCAATCTGGATACATATTGAAAGTGGGAGCAATTAGCTAGAGTAGCTCCGTGCAGAGCATTGTGGACATAGAATATTTGCAAAATACATACGGCTCTGAATGTGACAGACCCGTTGACTAAACTTCTCTCATGAGCAAAACATGATCATACCTTAGTACTCTTTGGGTGTTAATCACATAGCCATGTGAACTAGATTATTGACTCTAGTAAACCCTTTGGGCTTTGATCACATGACGATGTGAAATCACATACAGATGTAAATATTGGTGTTAAATCACATGGTGATGTGAACTAGATTATTGACTCTAGTGCAAGTGGGAGACTAAAGGAAATATGCCCTAGAGGCAATAATAAAGTTATTATTTATTTCCTTATTTCATGATAAAATGTTTATTATTCATGCTAGAATTGTATTAACCGAAAACATAATACATGTGTGAATACATAGACAAACATAGTGTCACTAGTATGCCTCTACTTGACTAGCTCGTGAATCAAAGATGGTTAAGTTTCCTAGCCATGGACAAAAGAGTTGTCATTTGATTAACGGGATCACATCATTAGGAGAATGATGTGATTGACTTGACCCATTCCGTTAGCTTAGCACACGATCATTTAGTATGTTGCTACTGCTTTCTTCATGACTTATACATGTTCCTGTGACTATGAGATTATGCAACTCCCGTTTACCAGAGGAACACTTTGTGCGCTACCAAACGTCACAACGTAACTGGGTGATTATAAAGGTGCTCTACAGGTGTCTCCGAAGGTACATGTTGGGTTGGCGTATTTCGAGATTAGGTTTTGTCACTCCGATTGTTGGAGAGGTATCTCTGGGCCCTCTCGGTAATGCACATCACTATAAGCCTTGTAAGCATTGCAACTAATGAGTTAGTTGTGAGATGATGTATTACGTAACGAGTAAAGAGACTTGCCGGTAACGAGATTGAACTAGGTATTGGATACCGACGATCGAATCTCGGGCAAGTAACATACCGATGACAAAGGGAACAACGTATGTTGTTATGCGGTTTGACCGATAAAGATCTTCGTAGAATATGTAGGAACCAATATGGGCATCCAGGTTCCGCTATTGGTTATTGACCAAGAATAGTTCTAGGTCATGTCTACATAGTTCTCGAACCCGTAGGGTCCGCACGCTTAAGGTTTCGATGACAGTTATATTATGAGTTTATGAGTTTTGATATACCGAAGGAGTTCGGAGTCCCGAATGAGATCGGGGACATGACGAGGAGTCTCGAAATGGTCGAGACGTAAAGATCGATATATTGGACGACTATATTCGGAGTTCGGAAAGGTTCCGAGTGATTCGGGTATTTATCGGAGTACCGGAGAGTTACGGGAATTCGCCGGGGAGAAGTATTGGGCCTTATTGGGCCATACGGGAAAGAGAGAGGGGCTGCCTAGGGAAGGCCGTGCGCCCCCCAAGGCCTAGTCCGAATTGGACTAGGGGGAGGGGCCGCACCCCCTCCTTCCTTCCCTTCTCTCTTCCCCTTCCTTCTCTCCTACTCCTACTAGGAAAGGAGGAGTCCTACTCCCGGTGGGAGTAGGACTCCCCCTTGGGCGCGTCTCCTCCTCCTTGGCCGGCCCTCCCCTTGCTCCTTTATATACGGGGGCAGGGGGGCACCCCATGACACACAAGTTGATCTACGGATCGTTCCTTAGCTGTGTGCGGTGCCCCCCTCCACCATATTCCACCTCGGTCATATCGTCGCGGAGTTTAGGCGAAGCCCTGCGCCGGTAGAACATCATCATCGTCACCACGCCGTCGTGCTGACGAAACTCATCCCCGAAGCTTTGCTGGATCGGAGTCCGGGGATCGTCACCGAGCTGAACGTGTGCTGAACTCGGAGGTGCCGTACGTTCGGTACTTGGATCGGTCGGATCGTGAAGACGTACGACTACATCAACCGCGTTGTCATAACGCTTCCGCTTACGGTCTACGAGGGTACGTGGACAACACTCTCCCCTCTCGTTGCTATGCCATCACCATGATCTTGCGTGTGCGTAGGAATTTTTTTGAAATTACTACGTTCCCCAACAAGAACTTCCCAATTAGGAAAAAGCCACACCTAGTTGACATATACTTTGACATTGTTGCTCTTGTACTAGGATTCTACCATCTCGACATGTCAAATGTGAACTTCCAACATGATGGAAGATCCAAGAATGTACGGATTGTATACATTGAGTTTACAGACAGCAGCAAAGAGGATTTAGCTCAGAAATATGTTTTGATATACAAAACCAACTGGCCATGGCAGATCAATGCCTTGGATGAGTGGACTATTTTGGTGAAACTCCCTCCAGAAATTCCAGTTGAGCAAGTTGCCAGCTATCCTTGCTTTGGTCCGATAAAAAACAAAGTCATTGTGAATGTGGAAGTATGGAAGGGTCACTACAAGAGATCAGACCTACTATGATGAGCTAAAAAATGTCATGTAATAGCTAAAAACGTCACAAAATACTCACATGTGACATTTTTCACGCGTCACCAGCATCGTCACAGAATCCCCGTCACAGATTATTCCTTGTGACGCGGCGTGCAAAAAACGTCACCGGATATGGGACCTTCGGTGACGTAGTTGTCGTCACTAGATATTTGGCGGGCTAATGCTCACTGGGTTTCCAAATGGGCTAAGCCCAATAATTCAGCTTATTTTCTATTTGTGTATCTAATTTTTTGATGGGCCATAGCCAATTTGCAACCCAATAGTGGCTAATCGAGCCCACCCATTTTTATGGAGACGTTGTCATTTCCTACAAGCCTTTTGAAGAACTATTTTATTTGTAATTTTTTCCTCTATTTTTATTTTTGTTTGGTCTGATTCAAAATGTATTGTGGGCTTGTGGTATTTTTAAGCCCATCTTTCCATTGACCATTTTTCACAGCACATTACAAGCCAGGGTCTCTAAAACAGCATGCATGTTACACATCACACTTACATGCCCCATCCAAAATAACCCAAGCTACATAATCATCCAATACAACATCTTTTAATTTTGGGTGACATCAATAGAGACTTTGTTGGTGTGACTCTTAGCTCACACCTTCATCAAAACTTGGAGCCTTGGTTGGATGCCTCTTCTCTTCTTGAAGGCGGCTAGAGTTGTTCTGATCTTCCTTTGTCCATATCAACTTCTTGAAAAATGACTTCTGAATTAGCCTATTTGAAACAAAGACATAAATATAGCAATATGAATTGAGTTATAGAAAACCATCTACCTTTACAACAAAGAACAACATGCATGTTATAACTCGGAGCTGTAGGTTGGAATCTTAAAAAAACAAGACATGTTAGTACTTCCCTAATAAGTGATATGAACAGAACTAAACATGTTTTTGTGAGCATAAAAAGTAATATGATATATAAGATTGGAACAAACACTTATCAATATATCATAAAGTAATAGAATAGAACTATTGAAATTAAGAGGACACACGTAAATAATAGCTCAACTGAATGTTTGAAATCCTGAGAGAAACAAATTTGCATTTGTAGTAGGCACTCCTTCACAAATTAAAATGGCGCAAAAAAGGGGCATATTCGACAAAAAGCATGAACAACTTTAGCATAGCTCAACTATTGTCCATGGGACACATTGAATTATTAGTTTGACGGGGACACATTGACTGGAAGTGTGATCAATAAGACACTTCCATCTAAAAATAAATTACTTACAATTATGCTATGGTCATAGGCCGAATAAAAAGCGCGTCTAGACTTTGACCTTTAGTTGTAGTATCTGCTTGCTTGGATAGTAATCTGCATTAACATATAGTCAGTAACACTTCAGATTTCCACAAATGAGTTTAGTAAGTTAGTTCTCGATTAGTAATTTGCCAAAATCATGTCGAATTTCTCATAGAAGTCCAACTGCAGTTCAACAGCAATTCACTTGCGAATCTATTCACACTCGCTCAACAATAACAACATCAGCATAATGAAAATATTTTACTGGAGCTAACTATTTAATTGCTAACTCATTTCACATGTACTATCTAGGTTCTCGTAATAATTTATCTAAAAGATAAATCAGAACAGGTACAATTCAGTTTACAATTTTCAACTTAGTAACATGTATAAACTAGCTTCCATACTATCTAACCTAGCAAATACTGGGGGAGTACTATGTAAGCATCTCACGATTGACCAATAAGAAATCACTAACATGGAGTAACAGAACAAAACTGATATCTGAAACAATCTCGGCACGAAGCGGTTCATCTAAACTGGGAGCAGAGAGTTTAGCGTTGTACAGATGTTAGTTAACATAGGTTGCTGGTCGAGCTTCACGGTCCTCCTGCGGAACTCCCCCTTGCCCCTGTGGTCTGTGATCCATGTCAATCTGATGGACATAACCCAAAAAGAAGAAAAACAGAGGGTCAACGCGATGTACTGCAGAAGGTCAGCCCGACTCATTAGTTAATCATCATACTTTGTGGCGGTAGTCCCTGACGAAGGAGATGACCCACATCACCATGACTCCTCCTCTCCCTCATTTGCTCCGATGGAATTGAGAAGTGTATGGACGAGTGGAACCACCGACTGAGAGTTCAGTCCTTTCAATCACACGAGATGGATCGGAGACGCACGCATGCAGGCACGCACACTGAGAACTCACGTCACGCACACAGGTCGGGCCACCGCCGCGCGACCAGGCTGGTCCGGCCGCGGCGCACACTGGGTCCACCGCTGCGCGCCATGGAGAGCCCCGACGCCACTGGCAGCTTCCGCAGAAGGGGGCCCTCAAGGTACCCTACGGGAGAGCAGCTACTCCTGCCGCCGTCGTCGCGCTTGGTTTCCTCCGATCTATCGCCGCCGCCACACCAGCGAAAGAAAACGCGAAAATCCTAGACTTACGGACAACAAGTCACGGAGGGTGCATACGGGATTACGTGTCCATATGCTAATCTCCCTTCACCCCCCGATTTCAGGTGTGGGGCCGTCTAATTTCCAACCAACAGTTCTCATATCAGCCTGTAGGTTCTAGTCCGTGAGCTTGGGTCCGTAAGTGTAGCAAAGCTCAAGAAAACGAGATCAGATAGATAGGGTTTTGCTCTGGGAGGAGAAGGTGGACGAAGGAAAAAAAGGTCGCTGCTTATATGCCCAGTTAAGCTAGCTTCAGGCCTTCAGCCCACGTATAGAAAATTAAGGAAATTTGCTGGGCTTGCTGCCCTATGGGCCATATGGACCTATGGTACGCCCAGTCACATATAGCGGGAACTGAACCGTGCCTGGCGCCAGCTAGAACAGAGGAACCGATCGATATAGTCCACGACCATATTTTTTTTTAAGGGTTCCTTATATATATTTTTTAGCACAACTTAGATTAGTACTCTCTAAACTCTAGCCTATTAGCAACGTCGTTAGAGGGAGACCATAATGGTCCCGGGGTTCAAACTCCCTCTACCAAACTTTTTCTTGTTAACTTATAAAATATTTTTATTTTTATTTTTGTGATAGAACGAACTAACATCAACTCACGAATGCATGGATCAAGTTTTTTTCTTACCTGTCCACTGTGTCTTTATATTAGATGGAACAAAATAAGGTTTTCCCCGGCGATGGAACAAAATAATTACAATGCTCAGTTGACTATGAAAAAAACAGTATGGTGGGTCCTACTGCCAACAATGGTATGAGGGTCCTACCGCTCAATAACCAGTGAAGCAACTATGGCGGGTCCCACTGGAACACATTACATGACAAAAAAAGTATCATTGCACACATTCGTAATATTCGGTGACTGTCGGGGATATAACTATTTGTAAACCGCCCAGGAGGGGCCGGGTTACGTAAAGTGATTGCCAGACGGAGGCCCAAGTCCAAGCATGAAGATGGCGTCTCAACTAAGGGACTTAAGTCCCACAGGCGACTTAAGGCCCATTGTAGTAAACCGCCATAATGGCAAGACTTGTATCATAAGGTAGACTTGACTAGTCACCGAGCCGGACATTGTCTATAAGCCGGCCGGGACTCTGTAAGCCGCGGGGCGTCAATCCGTGTATATAAGGGGACGACCTGTTGGCGGCTTAGGGCAAGAAACAACCAATCGAGAACCGGGCATAGCGTATCTCGCTCCCTGGTCATCGAAACCTCAAGCAATACCAACCAAACTAGATGTAGGCTTTACCTTCACCGTAAGGGGCCGAACTAGTATAAACCTCCCGTGTCCCTTGTCCCGATTAACCCCTTTAAGCTTCCTAGTGGCGATGGCTCCGCGACTAAGTCCTTGCAAGAGGACATCTGCCGTGACAATTCTACGACAGGTGGCGCCCACCGTGGGGTCAGCGCACGGTGGATTTGAGTTCTTGAAGGGCAGCTTCGAAGGGCTCAAGGGATACGCAGTGGGCCGGATGACCAAGAGTCGTCGCGGCAAGATCTACATCGACAATGAAGGCTGGGGCCCCGAGGCCGACTCAATTGAGTACGGGTATCGGGTCCCCTTTGGCGGAATCCATGTTTTCATCGGCCGGATCGGTGAACCGGGGCCTGAGCCGGACATCTGCACCGACCTCGTCGAGACGGCTCAGCGTGCGAGACCCGCCCGAGCTCAACCCGGCATGAAGCATGTCTTTGTGGGCTGCGTCCACGGAGAAGAGCTCTCTGGAGGGCCCGAAGATGGTGGTGAGACGGCCGTCCACTCGGATGGTGATTCGTCAGCCGGTTCAACAGATTCTCTGTACCAAGTTCAAGATGGGGTGCTTGGGGGCTGTTCCGATGGCTTCAGTATTCCGGACCCATGCGAGTCGCCCAATTGGGCAGGAGTCTTTATGGCAGGGACTCAACCCGGACCAAACTCTACAGCCGCGGCTGCAATTACTGCCGGGTTAGGGGCGGCTGGGGCAGGAGGCCCCATGCGCCCGCCGGCTTAGGTGCTGATGGATCTTATGGACAAGTTAATGGCCCTGTTAGCCACCACGGTTATTCCTGCAAATCTGCATGAACATAACGCGGAGGTGGCAAAGGTGCGTGAGGAGATAGCTCTCGCCAAGGAGGCCCTGGCGGCTGAGGACACCAGGTTAGCTGCGGAGCGGGCGGCTTTGGATGCACGGGCACAACGACTCCAGTCTGAGGCTTTCCAGCTTAACATGAGTTTGAATGCGTCCAATGAGGTGATGAGAAGGAGACATCAAAAGACCCAGTCCCGTCCGCCTCCGATTTACGATCCTCGGAATCTTTTCACGACACCCGGAGCTGGTCCTAGTAATCAGCCCGGAGCCAGTCAATTTATGACACCCGGGGTTGGAGGGCCAGCTCAGCATCGGGAGATGCCGCCTCCTCATATGAGCATGGCACCACCACGTTATGTGCCGATACCGGAGGGTCACTTTTCCAACCCCATGGAGAATTTGATCGCAGCGTCAGCACGTCTGGCGGCTCTACCAGAGGACGGTGATGATCCAATAGCGGTGGAGACCCGAAGGATCAGGGAACTTGTCCAGATGGCCCTGGCACAGCAAGAGACCTATTCTTACAGCAGGGACATGATTCATTCCACTCCTCAGCCTTGGATAGCGCCTCGTCCAAACCGGAGTCCGAGTTACAGCAGGCACATGGAGTCCGAAGCTTTATCAAGCAATGCCCAGCATCGTAACCAACTCGGTGGCTATAACCCAGTGCAGGATCGATTGCGTCAGGAGGATGAACGGGCGGCTCAATTAGCGGCTCAACAGACGGCATATGATGGTCTCCCGGCGTATCCAACGACTTCTGTTGGAGCAGGAGTGGCCACTAGAACTAGTGGCGTCCCTTGTCTAGTACCGGCTCTGCGAGATGTGCGTCTGCCCAAGGATTTTAAGGGACCTCGAAAGGTGCCGAACTACACGGCCGACTTACAGCCGGGAGCTTGGATTGAAAGATACGAGATGGCCATGGAGTTATTGGAAGTCAGCGACGAGGCAATGGCTAAGTACTTCGCCATGATGTTAGATGGAACTGCCCGATCTTGGTTGAAAAGTTTGCCTCCCAATTTCATCAGTTCATGGGCAGAGCTAAAGGCCCAGTTTATCCAGAACTTTAAGGATACTTGCAAGCAATCTATGTTCATTGTGGACTTGACCAATTGTAAGCAGGAGGAGGGTGAGTCCACAACTCATTGGGTGCGCCGGGTCAAGGAAATAATACACTCGTCTGATAAGATGGACGCCGTTTCTGCGGTACTTATGCTCCATCAGAATTGTTGTTTTGAGCCGCTAAAACAAAAGCTGGGGCGCCTTAAGCGTGATTGCAATGACATGGGTACGCTAATGACGGCTTTGGTTAAATATGCCGATTCTGATACTACCGATGATCCCGTGTCTGAGGAGGACAAGACAGGGAAAGGAAAGAAGAACGACAATGGAAAGGGTCAGCAACATCAACCGGGAAATCAAGGTGGCAACAAACGTAAGCCGGAGGGTAACCCGGCGTTTGTGGCTAATGCTAATGCCCAAGGTAATAACAAGAAACGTAAGGGGAGAGCACCCCCTCGATCTGGTGGCTCAGGTCCATCCCTTGAGCAGCTTCTGAATGAGCCCTGTCCAAGACACGACACTCGGGAAAATCCTGCCACCCACTTATGGAAGGATTGCGCGATCATGAAGGCTTTCAAAAATTCAAACGTGTTTGATGGCAATCACGGATCAGGCGGTGGTTCAGGGGCTGACGGTTTTCATGGCCCGGGCGGCGGTTCAAATTCCGGTTTTCAGGGACACCCGGGCGGAAATAATCAGCAGCAATCTGGTCAGGGAGGACAACAGCAGCAGCAGTCGGGTTACCAGAGCCAACCAAAACAGTTGAGCGATGGGCAATACCATGTGTTTACCACTAGCTTATGCAAACGTGACCAGATGGTCTGTAAGAGGGCTGTAAATTCAGTTGAGCCGGCCGTTCCTCGTTATTTGAGATGGTCATAGCAACCCATCATTTGGAGCAGAGAGGATCACCCGCCATGCGTTGATAATCCGGGTCAGTTGGCCTTGGTGGTGGCCCCTCAGGTTGGTGGATATAAATTCACTAAGGTGCTCATGGACGGGGGAAGAAACATCAATATTCTCTATTATGAGACCTTTCGCCGCATGGGACTGACTGATAAGGACTTGAGGACGTCTAACACTGTTTTTCATGGGGTGGTACCTGGTAAGTCGGCATATCCAGTTGGAAAGATCGAACTAGAAGTGGCTTTTGGAGATGAATATGATTCCAGGGCTGAGAAGATGACGTTTGAGGTAGTCAAAATTAGGAGCCCATATCACGCTCTGTTTGGACGGCCGGCTTATGCCAAGTTTATGGCACGGCCTTGTTATGTTTATTTGCAGCTCAAGATGCCGGGTTACAAGCACGGGAGTCGAAAGGTGGCTTTGGAGTGCGAGGAAGGCGATGCGGCTTATGCTGAATCTGTTTGTGCTGAAGAGGAGCTGAAGTTTTATCAAACTAATGTTGACCCGACAGACATGACCTCTTTGAAGAAGCCAACCACAGAGCCAAACTCGGCGTTGAAGTTTAAGTCAGCACCGAGACAAAACTAGTTGATTTTACTCCAGGCGACTCCTCCAAGCAGTCCAGCATCAGTACCAATTTGGATCCCAAATAGGAAAGCGCGCTCATCGAGTTCATCCATGAGAACCGGGACATCTTTGCATGAAAACCTTCTGACATGCCGGGTGTCCCGAGAGAACTCGCTGAGCACACTCTTAATATTGATCCAAAGTATAAGCCGGTCAGGCAGTTTCTCCGGCGATTCAATGAGGAAAGGCGCAAGGCTATAGGGGAGGAAGTCGCTCGGCTCCTAGCAGCCGGATTCATCGTGGAAGTTTGTCACCCGGAGTGGTTGGCTAACCCGGTGCTTGTGCTAAAAAAGAACGGCACCTGGCGGATGTGTGTGGACTACACAGACTTAAATAAAGCTTGTCCGGCTGATCCCTTTGCTCTGCCCCGCATTGATCAAATCATTGATGCTACAGCGGGTTGCGAGCGGTTGAGTTTTTTGGATGCTTATTCTAGTTATCATCAGATCAAGATGGTGGTTAAGGACCAGGAGAAGACGGCGTTCATTACTCCGTTTGGAGCCTTCTGCTATGTGTCTATGCCTTTTGGGCTCAAGAGTGCCCAGGAGACTTATCAGCGGTGTGTGCAGAATTGTCTCCACAATCAGATTGGGCGCAATGTTCATGCTTATGTGGATGACATTGTGGTGAAGTCTAGAGAGAAGGAAACCTTGATCTCTGACTTAAAGGAAACCTTTGATAATCTCCGGGTCTACAAGATGATGCTTAACCCGGAGAAGTGTGTATTTGGTGTACCCGCAGGTAAACTTTTGGGATTCCTGGTCTCAAACAGGGGCATTGAAGCTAACCCGGAGAAGATCAAGGCGATTACCTCTCTGGCTAAACCGGCGTGCATCAATGACGTACAGCGACTAGCGGGTCATGTTGCTGCTTTAAGCCGATTCATAAGCTGGCTAGGGGAGAAGGCTCTACCGCTATATCAGATGATGAAGAAAACAGACACTTTTGTCTGGAGTAAAGCTGCTGATGCCGCTTTTGAAGATTTAAAGAGACAATTGTCTGAGCCGCCGCTTCTCGCGGCTCCAATTGATAAAGAGCCACTGCTATTGTATGTTGCTGCTAACTCACGTGCTGTTAGTGTGGCTATTGTGGTGGAGCGTAAGGAGACTGGCAAGGAGCATCCAGTTCAGCGGCCGGTTTATTACATCAGTGAGGTGCTCATAGAATCCAAGCAAAGGTATCCGCATTGGCAGAAACTTGTTTATGGGGTGTTCATGGCAAGCCGGAAGCTAAAGCAGTATTTCCGGTCATCCTATAACTGTGGTAAGTTCAGCCCCCTTGGGAGACATCATCCAGAACAGGGAAGCCACAAGACAAGTTGCCAAGTGGGCCATCGAGCTTGGGCCTCACGGTTTGAAGTATATGCCGCGCACAGCTATCAAGTCTCAAGCCCTAGTGGATTTTATCAATGATTGGACGGAATTGCAGGCACCAGAGGAGAAGCCGGATAACACATATTGGACTATTCATTTCAATGGGTCCAGGCAGTTGGAAGGCTCGGGGGCTGGAGTCGTTTTAACTTCCCCCCAAGGTGACAAGTTTTGTTATGTTCTCCGGCTTATGTTTCCCTGTACTAACAATGCAGCTGAATACGAGGCTTTACTCCATGGCCTCCGGGTGGCCAAAGAGATGAATTTGAGCCGGGTAAGATGCTTGGGCGATTCAGACCTCGTAGCTCAACAGGTGTCAGGCACATGGCATTCTAGGGATCCCCTTATGGTGGCTTATCGTCGCGAAGTCGATGCGGTGTCTGGGCACTTCAAAGGTTATCAAGTAGAGCACATTGATCGAAGGAAGAATGAGGCGGCAGATGCTCTAAGCCGGTTGGGGTCTCAGCGTAAGCCGGTGCCGCCTAATACTTTCCTTGGCATTTTGCATAACCCTTCTATCAGAGTACCTACAGAGGAAGAACTTGCAGTACCAGACCCGGAGGCACAGCTGGTGGCGGCTCTCCATGCCATCCCGGATTAGACGGTCCCATATTTGGCCTATATGACCCGGGGAGAGTTGCCTGAGGACGAGACCTTGGCAAGGCAAATCATCAGGCGATCCAAATCCATGACAATTGTTCACGGCGAGTTGCATCACCATAGTGTCACTGGGGCGTTTCAGCGTTGTGTATCGCCCACAGAGGGTCAGGAGATACTTCGTGAGATTCATGAAGGTGATTGCGGTCATCATGTCGGTTCAAAATCTCTGGTAGCCAAGGCTTTTCGTCATGGTTTTTATTGGCTGACGGCTCATGCTGATGCGGAGGATCTGGTCGGCAAATGTGACGGATGTCAAAAATTCTCACGACGAGCTCATGTGCCGGCTCAAGAATTAAGGATGATTCCAATTACTTGGCCATTTGCAGTCTGGGGGCTTGATATGGTTGGACCTTTCAAAAGGTCTAAGGATAAGAAGACACACTGTAACGCCCCGGATGCAACTTTCCATATTCGTAACTCCAACTCTTGCCTTTTCCGGAGATGCTATATGATATTTCCTTCGCGGTTGGGTTTTTGTCGTTTGTTTTGCATTTTGTTCTTGTTTTGCATCTCGTCTCATGTCATCGTCTGCATTTCATCTGCATGTTTTTCAAAAATTGCATTCGTTCGGGTTCTCCCGGTTCTCTCCGTTGTCCGTTCCGAGCCCAGACACACTCGCACTCGCCCGTGGCACCTCCGAAATATTATTTTATTAGTGGCATAAAAATGTTCTCGGAATGGGTTGCAACTTGTCGTGTGGTCTTATTATAGTGTAGACAGACTGCCTGCCAAGTTTCGTCGCATTCGGAGTCCATCTGATAGCCCAACCGTTAAACATATAGCGGTACTGTTGCCGGTACCTTCGTCGGACGTTTCGGTCTCCGAAACTGCCGCAGGGCCTCTCTTTCTCTTCTCTTCTCTCAGCCCAACCCCTCTTCTCAGCCCACCTGCAGCCCACCTAAAACCCCCTCCGCTCCGGACCGCCAGATCAAGATCCGAGCGTCCGAAACCCCTCCAAAACCCCCAACCCTAGCCTCTTTTGCTATATAAAGACCCCCTCTCTCCATTTTGGGCATCCCTAGCCTGCCCCTACCTCCCAGCCGCCTCCCTCCTCGAAATCAGTGCCTCCCTCCCTCGGATCTAGCGCTGCCAGCCCGCCGCCACCACTTGGCGCCACCCAACTGGCCGGCGCCGCCGCAGAAGCCTCCCTCGCCCACTCCTCGCTCGCCACCTGTCCCCCGCACTCCCCCTCAGCGCCGCAGGGCCCGCCAAGCCCGAATGCAGCCCGCCAGGCCCATCCGGGGCCCGACCGCGCCCGCAAGCGCCCGACCAAGCCGCCCCGCTCCTCCCGCTCGATCAGGGGATCGAGAGCGCCGCCGCCGCCTCTCAGCCCCGCCGCCCGCTGCCTACTCCCTCGCCGGAGCCGCCGCTCCGCGCCGCCGCCTCCTCGTCGCCAGGTCGCCGCCCCGTCGTCCCCTCCCTTCCCTTCTCTCTCCTTGCCTCACTCTTTCTCCTTCCCCCGCAGGTCCCCGCCACCCTTCGAGCTCCGCCCGTCGCCGGCTGGCCTCGCCATCGCCGGGAACGGGTCCGCCGCGTCCAAATCCGCCTGGATTCGGCCGGCACCACAACCCCCATGGCCTCCTCCAGCCTGCTTCGCCGGAGCCCCTCGTCCCGCCGCCGCCATGCTTCACCTCGGCCTCGGGCAAGGTCGGGGACGAGCTCCCCTGTCGTGGGCCCCGTCCGGCCCACCCGCGCCAGCCGCAGCGCCTCAAGGCCCAGCTCGCCCGGCCCAGTGGCCCTCTGGTGAGCGCCCACGCGCTATCCTGTGCCCCAGCACACTTTTGTTTCCTGCGTCGGCCCGTGTGGTTCGGTTTTGGCCTGTTTAGCTTTTTTTCCCTGTTCTACGAATTTCCTATTATCCGGTGAATTACAGTTTTACAGAAAACCCCTCAATATCATGCATATAATAAACTCCACAACCGTGCATCGGATTAAAATGTTTTATATATGTAAAATGCTTAGAATTTTGTGTAGATTAATAATATGTCATTTTCATCCCATATTAAAATGTTTAACATGATGTTTGTGTTTATTTTGCATAATGCCATGCTAAAATGATTTATTTCGTAACTAATTAACCGTAGCTCCGATTTTAATAAACTTTATATGTAAATGGGGTGGAAAAATGCCTAGATTAACTTGGTGCACTCATCTTGCATGTTTAACAACATTAAAATATTGTTTAGGGCAGAACAGTACCAAATCCATTATCTGCATATGGGGATTTTCCGGAATTGTTGTCTGTTGTTCCGGCCTCATTTAAGCTTGCCTAGATAGGTAGTTTTCATATGCTTCACCCCTTGCCATGTTTAATAACATTTAATATTGTTGTGTACCTAAATGAGAGAGAACTAAATAATTGATGTGGTGTTTTGTCAATATGCAACTCGTTGCATATTGAGCTCCACTTAACTTGTAGTATTGTTTGTTGCACTTTGCCATGCCATGCCTCTTTAAACCGGACATGCATCATATTTGTTTGGGCATCATGCCATGATTATGCTTGTGTGTTTACCATGTTGTTTGCTTCTTTCCAGGTTGCCTTCGGTTTCGTTCCGGAGTTGTGAGGATTCGTTCGACTCCGTTCGTCTGTCTTCTTCATGGACTCGTTCTTCTTCCTAGCGGGATTTCAGGCAAGATGACCACTACCCTGGATCTCACTACTATCATTGCTATGCTAGTTGCTTCGTTCTATCACTTTGCTGCGCTACCTATCACCTGTTTATCAAGCCATCCCAAATTGCCATGAACCTCTAACCTTTGACACCCTTCCTATGCAAACCATTGTTTGGCTATGTTACCGCTTTTGCTCAGCCCCTCTTATAGCGTTGCTAGTTGCAGGTGAAGTTGAAGATTGCTCCATGGTGGACAGGATTTTGGTTGGGATATCACAATATCTCTTATATTATTAATGCATCTATATACTTGGTAAAGGGTGGAAGACTCGGCCTTTTGCCTGGTGTTTTGTTCCACTCTTGCCGCCCTAGTTTCTGTCATACCGGTGTTATGTTCCCGGATTTTGCGTTCCTTACGTGGTCGGGTGATTTATAGGACCCCCTTGACAGTTCACTGTGAATAAAACTCCTCCAGCAAGGCCCAACATTGGTTTTACCTTTTGCCACACCACCACCTACTTTTCCCTTGGGAGTCGCTCTCTCGAGGGTCATCTTTATTATAGCCCCCCCCCCCGGGCCAGTGCTTGTCTAAGTGTTGGTCCGAACTAGAGCCCTTTGCAGCGCCCCCTCAGGGAAACTTGAGGTCTGGTTTTAGTTGTACGGATTGCTCATCCGGTGTTGCCCTGAGAACGAGATATGTGCAGCTCCTATCAGGATGTCGGCACATCGGGCGGCTTTGCTGGTCTTGTTTTACCATTGTCGAAATGTCTTGTAAACCGGGATTCCGAGTCTGATCGGGTCTTCCTGGGAGAAGGTCTATTCCTTCGTTCATCGCGAGAGCTTGTCATGGGCTAAGTTGGGACACCCCTACAAGGTATAATCTTTCGAAAGCCGTGCCTGCGGTTATTGGCAGATGGGAATTTGTTAATGTCCGGTTGTAGATAAATTGACACCAGATCCGAGTTAAAACGCATCAACCGCGTGTGGAGCCGTGATGGTCTCTTTTCGGCGGAGTCCGGAAAGTGAACACGGTTTCTGTGTTATGCTTGACGTAAGTAGGAGTTCAGGATCACTTCTTGATCATTGCTAGCTTCACGACCGTTCCGCTTGCTCTCTTCTCGGTCTTATTTGCGTATGTTAGCCACCATATATGCTTAGTCGCTGCTGCAGCCTCACCACTTTACCCCTTCCTTTCCCTTTAAGCTTTGCTTGTCTTGATACCCATGGTAATGGGATTGCTGAGTCCTCGTGGCTCACAGATTACTACAACAACAGTTGCAGGTACAGGTTGTGCGATGATCATGACGCGAGAGCGATGCTTGCTTGCGTTGAGTTCTTCTTCTGCTTCTTCTTCGATCAGGGATAGGTTCCAGGTCGGCAGCCTGGGCTAGCAGGGTGGATGTCGTTTGAGTTTCTGTTTATGTTTCATCCGTAGTCGGATGTTGCCCTTATGTATTGTGATGTTGTATTCGTGTGGCATTGTATGCCTTATGTATGTATCCCCATCTATTATGTAATGTTGATGTAATGATGTCCACCTTGCAAAAGCGTTTCAATATGCGGGTCTATCCTTGGTGGGACCTTCGAGTTCCTTTTGGATAGGGTCGCATATTGGGCGTGACAAGTTGGTATCAGAGCCTCGACCGACCATAGGAGCCCCCTTGATTGTTGGCCGTTGTTGAGTCTAGAAGAAAACTATTTTTGAGTCTTAGGATTATATATATCGGAGAGTAGGATTCTTTTTACTCCTCAGTCCCTTCGTTGCTCTGGTGAGGACTCCTGACGTAGATGTTTTGTCTTTCCTCTCCTCAAATTTCACTAATTTTTTTTTAGGATCATGCGGGTATCTTGGAATCGTTCCGATGGTTTTGTGACGAGAACATTGTTCTTGGTGCCTCCTGTCTATTATGTGGCATTGACCCGGGGAGTTGAGCTCCGAGGTGTTGTCGTCACAATTTTATCGTTGCAGTTCTGGAATACCTGAGTTTTGCCGACATCGAAAATCTCTTTTATGCAGTTGTTGGTGAGATAACCTCGACGTCACCCAGTACTGGGGAGTTCGGGAGTATTGCCATAACTCGTATAACGGATGCTTTTCGAAGGTTGAGGTACACGATTTCCGAAGGTTTCTTGGTTATGTGTTGACGGATGGATACAGCTTGGATGTAGGTATTGTTAGTTTGGGTGAGATATATTGCTTCCCCTGTATCCCCAACACTAGATTGCATAACCAGAAAGCTTCGGAAGTTTTATAGGTGGGAATTCAAGTAGCTCCTAGAATATCATTCCGACAGATGCGTGATATGGGATTGGGTAAATCTCTATCATATGTTTGTTCCGGCTTATTCTGCAAGCCAAATCATTTGTTTTGTTTTATTTGTGGTATTCGAGTTGCTTCGAAGTAAAGTGTTGAATCCATACCTTTCCTAAACGGTGTTCTCATATTGCTATGTGAGTACTAATCCTTCTTGATCATCGAGGTCATCATGTTAATTCTTCTCCAACCGGCGTGCTTCTCTTCAAGTGGATCCAATCATTTCAATAGTTGCGAGATCAATTATAAGTTTTCTCAACGGTGTTTGTTTCATCTGCCCCAAGTTGCCTTTGTTTTCCCGCCCTCCCACCCTTTTCTTCAAGGACTCAGATTTCTTAATCAAGTATCCATTTATTCATGTTAAGTCTCTTCACACTTTTCAATCAATGTTCTGATCTGGTGATCCTTTGTGAAGATGCTCACGAGCTTTAAGTTCATCATTCTTCATTCTCGTATTCTATTCCGGTGGATTTAACTCAAGCTTTTGGTGTTCATCATATTCCTTCCCTCGTTCCTAATGCTTTCTCATGCCGATGCACCTCTTAATCATTCACCTCTTTCTATTCTTATCCGGAGTGTTTGAACATATCTCAGAAGGCCCATCTTTTCATTCAAGATCCGTTCAAGCTATTTGGAGATTGTTATCTCATTCAAGCCATTTAATTCAACCGGTGCAATCTCTCTTTAAAATCATTTCCAACGGTGTTTTCTTTTGAGTGGGCCCTAACCCACAGGTCTTTTTCCAGGATCTTACCTGACTCTTCTAATTTTCCCGGAGCCATTCCCAAAGTCTTTCGAAGTTTGACGTAAGAATGAATTATCATCACTCATATGTCTTTCTCCAAGATCTTTCAAATTCTTATCATCTTTGGCTCAACCTTTGTTTTCTTTTAATCCTTCCAGAGTGTCCCAACAATTCTTGGTGGTGTTTCTCCTCGTCATTCTCGGATTTTGAAGACCGAAGAAGAGTTCCTCTTAAATACTTACCCGTTCCTCCAAAGATGCGTGGTTCTAGCTTGATGCCATCCTCTCATAATTATTTTAGATTGTGAGAATTCTTTTCACCCATCCGGATCTATTCAGGAGTCTTTTCAGTTTGATTCTCCGGAGCACTTCATCTCAGAATCATTCATTCCAGCCTTCAGCTCTCGTTATCCAAATGTTACCGGTGCATCTCTCAAGTATTCTCTAATCAGTTCTTGATCTCTTCGTTCTCATGTATCTAAATCCCCTCGAGCATATTGGTTCTTCTAATTCTTCCCGGTGATTCATTCTCTTTAATCAGTCATTTCCGAATTCTTACGGTGGTTTGTTCAAGATTCCTCTTCCTTTGTTCTCATATTAATTTATTCGTTGTTTCAATCCCACTGGTGGCTCCATCAATACCTTCTCAAGTTTATGCTATATCTTTCTTAATCCTTTTTCAAGGGGAATAAGTAGTATGCAAAATTCGTTGCTTGTCATCAATTAAATTTGATGAAGGATAAGCATACAATAAATCGTATTCTTATTTCCTCGAGGTGATTCAATTCTTTACTTCCGGAGATTATTCATGATGAATAAATACTTGAGTACAAGTGATTCATCTTTCTTTCCAGAGTTGGTCATCATATCACATTTCCCGGTTCGAGATGTTTCATCTTTTCTTTTCCAGAGTTCTTCATGGAGTCTCTACATGATGGTTCATCAAGGATTCTTTTCATTCTTCAATTGTTCTTCAAGATTTTCTCGAGGTGATGATCCGCCAAGCTATACTCAAAATTAAACATGGTGCTAAACACATGTTTTGTTTTGGGGAGTTCAAGCATCCTTCATCTTGCATTCCGAAGTGCAATCCTTTCTACCTAATCTTTTGAGATGGTGTTATGTCATCCTTGGCAATTTCTCCTCGTGCTTCATGATTCACAAGTTGTCAGGAATGAGTTAATTAAATCCATCATTTTCTCTTCGTTCAAGATATCTTTTCGACCAATCAATCTCTTTGTTGGAGTTATCTTGGGTTATATTTCACCTAAAGCCTTCCATTGGGAATGTTGCTAATTGTGGTGCTTATCATTGATCCAAGCTTTCTCCTTATCCTTATCGGTGAAAGAGGTTTTTCATCTCTTCGTTGATCTCAAACAAGCAATTGTTTTTTCGTTAGTGGCAGAATGTCATCTCATAGTCTTGAGATGTTCCCATAAGCCCACTACAAGCTTATTCTTTTCGTTGTTGGTTTTCCAACAACCCCGTTGTAACCATCTTGGAAGGGCGCTTTCCAAGCTCATTTGTGGCACAAGTTGGCACTTTCTTCTCCATTCTTTTATTCCAGTGATCTATCTTCTATTCTTTCTTCCGAAGGCATTGTGATGTTGTTCTCTTCACTCATCATCTTGTTTTGTCAAGATCATGTTCTTTTGCATGCTTATCCACTTAACCGGAGTGTTGTGTTTATCATTCCTCTTTTAACCGGAGTCTCATCCAAGTGCTTTCATTTTGCCAAGTTCAAATCATATTCCTTCCATGTTCAACCGGAGTGCTGCCCGAATTCTTCCTCTCTCATCTTGTTTTAACCGGAGTGGATTCGAATTCTATCTTGTCCTTTAAACTCTTGATTCATGTCTTTCCAACCTTCAAGTTCTCGTAATGTTCCTTGTTCCTTTTTTTCTCTAACGGATTGTTTGCAATCTCGTTCATCTCTAATTGCTCAACCTCTCAAGGTTCTTTGGTTTCACTCTTTGGTCGAAGAAGCAACTTAGTTTTACCTCTTCTCTTCCTCTTCCGTTTCTCTCCGGTGCCATCCTAGATCTCGGGACGAGATCCTCTCGTAGTGGTGGAGTGTTGTAACGCCCCGGATGCAACTTTCCATATTCGTAACTCCAACTCTTGCCTTTTCCGGAGATGCTATATGATACATCCTTCGCGGTTGGGTTTTTGTCGTTTGTTTTGCATTTTGTTCTTGTTATGCATCTCGTCTCATGTCATCGTCTGCATTTCATCTGCATGTTTTTCAAAACTTGCATTCGTTCAGGTTCTCCCGGTTCTCTCCGTTGTCCGTTCCAAGCCCAGACACACTCGCACGCGCCCCCGGCACCTCCGAAATATTATTTTATTACTGGCATAAAAATGTTCTCGGAATGGGTTGCAACTTGTCGTGCGGTCTTATTATAGTGTAGACAGACCGCTTGCCAAGTTTCGTCGCATTCGGAGTCCATCTGATAGCCCAACCGTTAAACATATAGCGGTACCATTGCCGGTACCTTCGTCGGATGTTTCGGTCTCCGAAACTGCAGCCGGGCCTCTCTTTCTCTTCTCTTCTCTCAGCCCAACCCCTCTTCTCAGCCCACCTGCAGCCCACCTAAAACTCCCTCCGCTCCGGACCGCCAGATTGAGATCCGAGGGTCCGAAACCCCTCCAAAACCCCCAACCCTAGCCTCTTTTGCTATATAAAGACCCCCTCTCTCCATTTTGGGCATCCCTAGCCTTCCCCTACCTCCCAGCCGCCTCCCTCCCTTGGATCTGGCGCTGCCAGCCCGCCGCTGCCACTTGGCGCCACCCAACTGGCCGGCGCCGCCGCAGAAGCCTCCCTCGCCCACTCCTTGCTCGCCACCTGTCCCCCGCACTCCCCCTCAGCGCCGCAGGGCCTGCCAAGCCCGCACGCAGCCCGCCAGGCTCATCCGGGGCCCGACCGCGCCCGCAAGCGCCGACCAAGCCGCCCCGCTCCTCCCGCTCGATAAGGGGATCGAGAGCGCCGCCGCCGCCTCTCAGCCCCGCCACCCGCTGCCTACTCCCTCGCCGGAGCCGCCGCTCCGCGCCGCCGCTGTTGGAAATATGCCCTAGAGGCAATAATAAAAGCATTATTATTATATTTCCTTGTTCATGATAATTGTCTTTATTCATGCTATAATTGTGTTATCCGGAAATCATAATACATGTGTGAATAACAGACACCAACATGTCCCTAGTGAGCCTCTAGTTGACTAGCTCGTTGATCAACAGATAGTCATGGTTTCCTGACTATGGACACTGGATGTCATTGATAACGAGATCACATCATTGGGAGAATGATGTGATGGACAAGACCCAATCCTAAACATAGCACAAGATCGTATAGTTCGTTTGCTAGAGTTTTCCAATGTCAAAGTATCTTTTCCTTAGACCATGAGATCGTGTAACTCCCGGATACCGTAGGAGTGCTTTGGGTATGCCAAACGTCACAACGTAACTGGGTGACTATAAAGGTAGACTACGGGTATCTCCGAAAGTGTCTGTTGGGTGACATGGATCAAGACTGGGATTTGTCACTCCGTATGACGGAGAGGTATCACTGGGCCCACTCGGTAATGCATCATCATAATGAGCTCAGAGTGACCAAGTGTCTGGTCACGGGATCATGCATTACGGTACGAGTAAAGTGACTTGCCGGTAACGAGATTGAACGAGGTATTGGGATACCGACGATCGAATCTCGGGCAAGTAACATATCGATAGACAAAGGGAATAGCGTACGGGATTGATTGAATCCTCGACATCGTGGTTCATCCGATGAGATCATCGTGGAGCATGTGGGAGCCAACATGGGTATCCAGATCCCGCTGTTGGTTATTGACCGGAGAGTCGTCTCGGTCATGTCTGCTTGTCTCCCGAACCCGTAGGGTCTACACACTTAAGGTTCGGTGACGCTAGGGTTATGAAGATATGTATATGCAGAAACCCGAATGTTGTTCGGAGTCCCGGATGAGATCCCGGACGTCACGAGGAGTTCCGGAATGATCCGGAGGTAAAGAATTATATATAGGAAGTGCTATTTCGGGCATCGGGACAAGTTTCGGGGTTATCGGTATTGTACCGGGACCACCGGAAGGGTCCCGGGGGTCCACCGGGTGGGGCCACCTGTCCCGGGGGGCCACATGGGCTGTAGGGGTGCGCCTTGGCCTAGATGGGCCAAGGGCACCAGCCCCTATAGGCCCATGCGCCTAGGGTTTCCACCATGGAAGAGTCCATGTGGTGGAAGGCACCCCTAGGTGCCTTGGGGGGGAGGGAAACCTCCCCTTGGCCGCCGCCCCCCCTAGTAGATGCCATCTACTAGGGCCGGCGCCCCCCCCTTGGCACCCCTATATATAGTGGGGGGAGAGGAGGGATTTCACACCAGCCCCTGGCGCCTCCATCTCCCCCCGTTACGTCTCTCCCTCGTAGTCTCGGCGAAGCCCTGCTGCTGTGACGCCCTGCATCCACCACCACGCCGTCGTGCTGCTGGATCTTCATCAACCTCTCCTTCCCCCTTGCTGGATCAAGAAGGAGGAGACGTCTCCCGTCCCGTACGTGTGTTGAACGCGGAGGTGCCGTCCGTTCGGCGCTGGTCATCGGTGATTTGGATCACGTCGAGTACGACTACATCATCACCGTTCTTTTGAACGCTTCCGTGCGCGATCTACAAAGGTATGTAGATGCATCTAATCACTCGTTGCTAGATGAACTCCTAGATGATCTTGGTGAAACGAGTAGGAAAATTTTTGTTTTCTGCAACGTTCCCCAACAGTGGCATCATGAGCTAGGTCTATGCGTAGTTCTTCTTGCGCGAGTAGAACACAATTTGTTGTGGGCGTAGATTTGTCAACTTTCTTGCCGTTACTAGTCCTTTCTTGCTTCAGCGGTATTGTGGGATGAAGCGGCCCGGACCAACCTTACACGTACGCTTACGTGAGACCGGTTCCACCGACTAACATGCACTAGTTGCATAAGGTGGCTGGCGGGTGTCTGTCTCTCCTACTTTAGTTGGAGCGGAATCGATGAACAGGGTCCTTATGAAGGGTAAATAGAAGTTGACAAATCACGTTGTGGCTTTAACGTAGGTAAGAAAACGTTCTTGCTAGAACCCTAATTCAGCCACGTAAAACTTGCAACAACAATTAGAGGACGTCTAACTTGTTTTTGCAGCAAGTGGTTTGTGATATGATATGGCCAAAGTTGTGATGAATGATGAATGATCTATATGTGATGTATGAGATGTTCATGCTATTGTAATAGGATTCACGACTTGCATGTCGATGAGTATGACAACCGGCAGGAGCCATAGGAGTTGTCTTTATTCTTTTATATGACCTGCGTGTCATCAAGAAACGCCATGTAAATTACTTTACTTTATTGCTAAACGCGTTAGCCATAGTAGTAGAAGTAATAGTTGGCGAGCAACTTCATGGAGACACGATGATGGAGATCATGATGATGGAGATCATGGTGTCAAGCCGGTGACAAGATGATCATGGAGCCCCAAGATGGAGATCAAAGGAGCTATGTGATATTGGCCATATCATGTCACGTTTATTATTTGATTGCATGTGATGTTTATCATGTTTTGCATCTTGTTTACTTAGAACGACGGTAGTAAATAAGATGATCCCTCACAATAATTTCAAGAAGTGTTCCCCCTAACTGTGCACCGTTGCGACAGTTCGCTGTTTCAAAACACCACGTGATGATCGGGTGTTTTATTCAGACGTTCACATACAACGGGTGTAAGACAGATTTACACATGCAAACACTTAGGTTGACTTGACGAGCCTAGCATGTACAGACATGGCCTCGGAACACAGAAGACCGAAAGGTCGAGCATGAGTCGTATAGAAGATACGATCAACATGAAGATGTTCACCGATGTTGACTAGTCCGTCTCACGTGATGATCGGACACGGTCTAGTTAAACTCGGATCATGTAATACTTAGATGACTGGAGGGATGTCTAATCTAAGTGGGAGTTCACTAATAATTTGATTAGTTGAACTTAATTATCATGAACTTAGTCTAAAATCTTTGCAATATGTCTTGTAGATTAAATGGCCAACGTAGTCCTCAACTTCAACGCGTTCCTAGAGAAAACCAAGCTGAAAGACGATGGCAGCAACTATACGGACTGGGTCCGGAACCTGAGGATCATCCTCATAGCTGCCAAGAAAGATTATGTCCTACAAGCACCGCTTGGTGACGCACCCGTTCTCCCTGCAGAACAAGATGTTATGAACGCTTGGCAGGCACGTTCCGATGACTACTCCCTCGTTCAGTGCGGCATGCTTTACAGCCTAGAGCCGGGGCTCCAAAAGCGTTTTGAGAGACATGGAGCATATGAGATGTTCGAAGAGCTGAAAATGGTTTTCCAAGCTCATGCCCGGGTCGAGAGATATGAAGTCTCCGACAAATTCTTCAGCTGTAAGATGGAGGAAAACAGTTCTGTCAGTGAGCACATACTCACTATGTCTGGGTTGCATAACCGCTTGACTCAGCTGGGAGTTAATCTCCCGGATGATGCGGTCATTGACAGAATCCTCCAGTCGCTTCCACCAAGCTACAAGAGCTTTGTGATGAACTTCAATATGCAGGGGATGGAAAAGACCATTCCTGAAGTATTTGCTATGCTGAAATCAGCAGAGGTAGAAGTCAGGAAGGAACATCAAGTGTTGATGGTCAATAAAACCACTAAGTTCAAGAAAGGCAAGGGTAAAAAGAACTTCAAGAAGGACGGCAAGGAGGTTGCCGCGCCCGGCAAGCAAGCTGCCGGGAAGAAGCCAAAGAATGGACCCAAGCCCGAGACTGAGTGCTTTTATTGCAAGGGAAGCGGTCACTGGAAGCGGAACTGCCCTAAGTACTTAGCGGATAAGAAGGCCGGCAAAACAAAAGGTATATGTGATATACATGTAATTGATGTGTACCTTACTAGTGCCCGTAGTAGCTCCTGGGTATTTGATACCGGTGCAGTTGCTCACATTTGTAACTCAAAGCAGGGGCTGCGGAATAAGCGGAAACTGGCAAAGGACGAGGTGACGATGCGCGTCGGGAATGGTTCCAAGGTCAATGTGATCGCCGTCGGCACGCTACCTCTGCATCTCCCTTCGGGATTAGTTTTAAACCTTAATAATTGTTATTTAGTGCCAGCTTTGAGCATGAACATTGTATCGGGATCTCGTTTAATTCGAGATGGCTACTCTTTTAAATCTGAGAATAATGGTTGTTCCATTTTTATGAGAGATATGTTTTATGGTCATGCTCCTATGGTGAATGGTTTATTCTTTATGAATCTCGAACGTGATGCTACACATGTTCATAATGTGAGTACCAAAAGAAGTAAGGTTGATAATGATAGTCCCACATACCTGTGGCACTGCCGCCTTGGTCACATAGGTGTCAAACGCATGAAGAAGCTCCATGCTGATGGACTTTTAGAGTCTCTTGATTATGAATCATTTGACACATGCGAACCATGCCTTATGGGTAAAATGACCAAGACTCCGTTCTCAGGAACAATGGAGCGAGCAACCGACTTATTGGAAATCATACATACTGATGTGTGCGGTCCAATGAGTGTTGAGGCTCGCGGTGGCTATCGTTATGTTCTCACCCTCACTGATGATTTAAGTAGGTATGGGTATATCTACTTAATGAAACACAAGTCTGAAACCTTTGAAAAGTTCAAGGAATTTCAGAGTGAGGTTGAAAATCAACGTGACAGGAAAATCAAGTTTCTACGATCAGATCGTGGAGGAGAATACTTGAGTCACGAGTTTGGCACACACTTAAGAAAATGTGGAATAGTTTCACAACTCACGCCGCCTGGAACACCTCAGCGTAATGGTGTGTCCGAACGTCGTAATCGCACTCTATTAGATATGGTGCGATCTATGATGTCTCTTACCGATTTACCGCTATCCTTTTGGGGCTATGCTTTAGAGACTGCCGCATTCACTTTAAATAGGGCTCCGTCGAAATCCGTTGAGACGACACCGTATGAATTATGGTTTGGGAAGAAACCTAAGCTGTCGTTTCTAAAAGTTTGGGGATGCGATGCTTATGTCAAGAAACTTCAACCTGAAAAGCTCGAACCCAAGTCGGAAAAATGCGTCTTCATAGGATACCCAAAAGAAACTATTGGGTACACCTTCTACCTCAGATCCGAAGGCAAGATCTTTGTTGCCAAGAATGGGTCCTTTCTGGAGAAAGAGTTTCTCTCGAAAGAAGTAAGTGGGAGGAAAGTAGAGCTTGATGAAGTATTACCTCTTGAACCGGAAAATGGCGCAACTCAAGAAAATGTTCCTGAGGTGCCTGCACCGACTAGAGAGGAAGTTAATGAATGATCAAGATACTTCTGATCAAGCCCCTACTGAAATTCGAAGGTCCACAAGGACACGTTCCGCACCAGAGTGGTACGGCAACCCTGTCTTGGAAATCATGCTGTTAGACAACGGTGAACCTTCGAACTATGAAGAAGCGATGGCGGGCCCGGATTCCGACAAATGGCTAGAAGCCATGAAATCCGAGATAGGATCCATGTATGAAAACAAAGTATGGACTTTGACTGACTTGCCCGTTGAGCGGCGAGCCATAGAAAATAAATGGATCTTTAAGAGGAAGACAGACGCGGATGGTAATGTGACCATCTATAAAGCTCGGCTTGTCGCTAAGGGTTATCGACAAGTTCAAGGGGTTGACTACGATGAGACTTTCTCACCGGTAGCGAAGCTGAAGTCCGTCCGAATCATGTTAGCAATTGCCGCATTCTATGATTACGAAATATGGCAAATGGACGTCAAAACGGCATTCCTTAATGGTTTCCTTAAGGAAGAATTGTATATGATGCAGCCGGAAGGTTTTGTCGATCCTAAGAATGCTGACAAAGTGTGCAAGCTCCAACGCTCGATTTATGGGCTGGTGCAAGCATCTCGGAGTTGGAACATTCGCTTTGATGAGATGATCAAAGCGTTTGGGTTTACACAGACTTATGGAGAAGCCTGCGTTTACAAGAAAGTGAGTGGGAGCTCTGTAGCATTTCTCATATTATATGTAGATGACATACTTTTGATGGGAAATGATATAGAACTCTTGGACAGCATCAAGGCCTACTTGAATAAAAGTTTTTCAATGAAGGACCTTGGAGAAGCTGCTTATATATTAGGCATCAAAATCTATAGAGATAGATCGAGACGCCTCATAGGTCTTTCACAAAGCACATACCTTGATAAGATATTGAAGAAGTTCAATATGGATCAATCCAAGAAGGGGTTCTTGCCTGTGTTACAAGGTATGAAATTGAGCTCAGCTCAATGTCCGACCACGGCAGAAGATATAGAAGAGATGAGCGTCATCCCCTATGCCTCAGCCATAGGTTCTATTATGTATGCCATGCTGTGTACCAGACCTGATGTTAACCTTGCCGTCAGTTTGGTAGGAAGGTACCAAAGTAATCCCGGCAAGGAACACTGGACAGCGGTCAAGAATATCCTGAAGTACCTGAAAAGGACTAAGGAAATGTTTCTCGTTTATGGAGGTGACGAAGAGCTCGTCGTAAAGGGTTACGTCGACGCTAGCTTCGACACAGATCTGGATGACTCTAAGTCACAAACCGGATACGTGTATATTTTGAATGGTGGGGCAGTAAGCTGGTGCAGTTGCAAGCAAAGCGTCGTGGCGGGATCTACATGTGAAGCGGAGTACATGGCAGCCTCGGAGGCAGCACATGAAGCAATATGGGTGAAGGAGTTCATCACCGACCTAGGAGTCATACCCAATGCGTCGGGGCCGATCAAGCTCTTCTGTGACAACACTGGAGCTATTGCACTTGCCAAGGAGCCCAGGTTTCACAAGAAGACAAGGCACATCAAGCGTCGCTTCAACTCCATTCGTGAAAATGTTCAAGATGGAGACATAGAGATTTGTAAAGTACATACGGACCTGAATATAGCAGATCCGTTGACTAAACCTCTCCCTAGAGCAAAACATGATCAACACCAGAATTCCATGGGTGTTCGATTCATCACAATGTAACTAGATTATTGACTCTAGTGCAAGTGGGAGACTGTTGGAAATATGCCCTAGAGGCAATAATAAAAGCATTATTATTATATTTCCTTGTTCATGATAATTGTCTTTATTCATGCTATAATTGTGTTATCCGGAAATCGTAATACATGTGTGAATAACAGACACCAACATGTCCCTAGTGAGCCTCTAGTTGACTAGCTCGTTGATCAACAGATAGTCATGGTTTCCTGACTATGGACACTGGATGTCATTGATAACGAGATCACATCATTGGGAGAATGATGTGATGGACAAGACCCAATCCTAAACATAGCACAAGATCGTATAGTTCGTTTGCTAGAGTTTTCCAATGTCAAAGTATCTTTTCCTTAGACCATGAGATCGTGTAACTCCCGGATACCGTAGGAGTGCTTTGGGTATGCCAAACGTCACAACGTAACTGGGTGACTATAAAGGTAGACTACGGGTATCTCCGAAAGTGTCTGTTGGGTGACATGGATCAAGACTGGGATTTGTCACTCCGTATGACGGAGAGGTATCACTGGGCCCACTCGGTAATGCATCATCATAATGAGCTCAGAGTGACCAAGTGTCTGGTCACGGGATCATGCATTACGGTACGAGTAAAGTGACTTGCCGGTAACGAGATTGAACGAGGTATTGGGATACCGACGATCGAATCTCGGGCAAGTAACATATCGATAGACAAAGGGAATAGCGTACGGGATTGATTGAATCCTCGACATCGTGGTTCATCCGATGAGATCATCGTGGAGCATGTGGGAGCCAACATGGGTATCCAGATCCCGCTGTTGGTTATTGACCGGAGAGTCGTCTCGGTCATGTCTGCTTGTCTCCCGAACCCGTAGGGTCTACACACTTAAGGTTCGGTGACGCTAGGGTTATGAAGATATGTATATGCAGAAACCCGAATGTTGTTCGGAGTCCCGGATGAGATCCCGGACGTCACGAGGAGTTCCGGAATGGTCCGGAGGTAAAGAATTATATATAGGAAGTGCTATTTCGGGCATCGGGACAAGTTTCGGGGTTATCGGTATTGTACCGGGACCACCGGAAGGGTCCCGGGGGTCCACCGGGTGGGGCCACCTGTCCCGGGGGGCCACATGGGCTGTAGGGGGTGCGCCTTGGCCTAGATGGGCCAAGGGCACCAGCCCCTATAGGCCCATGCGCCTAGGGTTTCCACCATGGAAGAGTCCATGTGGTGGAAGGCACCCCTAGGTGCCTTGGGGGGAGGGAAACCTCCCCTTGGCCGCCGCCCCCCCTAGTAGATGCCATCTACTAGGGCCGGCGCCCCCCCTTGGCACCCCTATATATAGTGGGGGGGAGAGGAGGGATTTCACACCAGCCCCTGGCGCCTCCATCTCCCCCCGTTACGTCTCTCCCTCGTAGTCTCGGCGAAGCCCTGCTGCTGTGACGCCCTGCATCCACCACCACGCCGTCGTGCTGCTGGATCTTCATCAACCTCTTCTTCCCCCTTGCTGGATCAAGAAGGAGGAGACGTCTCCCGTCCCGTATGTGTGTTGAACGCGGAGGTGCCGTTCGTTCGGCGCTTGGTCATCGGTGATTTGGATCACGTCGAGTACGACTACATCATCACCGTTCTTTTGAACGCTTCCGTGCGCGATCTACAAAGGTATGTAGATGCATCTAATCACTCGTTGCTAGATGAACTCCTAGATGATCTTGGTGAAACGAGTAGGAAATTTTTGTTTTCTGCAACGTTCCCCAACAGTGGCATCATGAGCTAGGTCTATGCGTAGTTCTTCTTGCGCGAGTAGAACACAATTTGTTGTGGGCGTAGATTTGTCAACTTTCTTGCCGTTACTAGTCCTTTCTTGCTTCAGCGGTATTGTGGGATGAAGCGGCCCGGACCAACCTTACACGTACGCTTACGTGAGACCGGTTCCACCGACTAACATGCACTAGTTGCATAAGGTGGCTGGCGGGTGTCTGTCTCTCCTACTTTAGTTGGAGCGGAATCGATGAACAGGGTCCTTATGAAGGGTAAATAGAAGTTGACAAATCACGTTGTGGCTTTAACGTAGGTAAGAAAACGTTCTTGCTAGAACCCTAATTCAGCCACGTAAAACTTGCAACAACAATTAGAGGACGTCTAACTTGTTTTTGCAGCAAGTGGTTTGTGATATGATATGGCCAAAGTTGTGATGAATGATGAATGATCTATATGTGATGTATGAGATGTTCATGCTATTGTAATAGGATTCACGACTTGCATGTCGATGAGTATGACAACCGGCAGGAGCCATAGGAGTTGTCTTTATTCTTTTATATGACCTGCGTGTCATCGAGAAACGCCATGTAAATTACTTTACTTTATTGCTAAACGCGTTAGCCATAGTAGTAGAAGTAATAGTTGGCGAGCAACTTCATGGAGACACGATGATGGAGATCATGATGATGGAGATCATGGTGTCAAGCCGGTGACAAGATGATCATGGAGCCCCAAGATGGAGATCAAAGGAGCTATGTGATATTGGCCATATCATGTCACGTTTATTATTTGATTGCATGTGATGTTTATCATGTTTTGCATCTTGTTTACTTAGAACGACGGTAGTAAATAAGATGATCCCTCACAATAATTTCAAGAAGTGTTCCCCCTAACTGTGCACCGTTGCGACAGTTCGCTGTTTCAAAACACCACGTGATGATCGGGTGTTTTATTCAGACGTTCACATACAACGGGTGTAAGACAGATTTACACATGCAAACACTTAGGTTGACTTGACGAGCCTAGCATGTACAGACATGGCCTCGGAACACAGAAGACCGAAAGGTCGAGCATGAGTCGTATAGAAGATACGATCAACATGAAGATGTTCACCGATGTTGACTAGTCCGTCTCACGTGATGATCGGACACGGTCTAGTTAAACTCGGATCATGTAATACTTAGATGACTGGAGGGATGTCTAATCTAAGTGGGAGTTCATTAATAATTTGATTAGTTGAACTTAATTATCATGAACTTAGTCTAAATATTTTACAATATGTCTTGTAGATTAAATGGCCAACGTAGTCCTCAACTTCAACGCGTTCCTAGAGAAAACCAAGCTGAAAGACGATGGCAGCAACTATACGGACTGGGTCCGGAACCTGAGGATCATCCTCATAGCTGCCAAGAAAGATTATGTCCTACAAGCACCGCTTGGTGACGCACCCGTTCTCCCTGCAGAACAAGATGTTATGAACGCTTGGCAGGCACGTTCCGATGACTACTCCCTCGTTCAGTGCGGCATGCTTTACAGCCTAGAGCCGGGGCTCCAAAAGCGTTTTGAGAGACATGGAGCATATGAGATGTTCGAAGAGCTGAAAATGGTTTTCCAAGCTCATGCCCGGGTCGAGAGATATGAAGTCTCCGACAAATTCTTCAGCTGTAAGATGGAGGAAAACAGTTCTGTCAGTGAGCACATACTCACTATGTCTGGGTTGCATAACCGCTTGACTCAGCTGGGAGTTAATCTCCCGGATGATGCGGTCATTGACAGAATCCTCCAGTCGCTTCCACCAAGCTACAAGAGCTTTGTGATGAACTTCAATATGCAGGGGATGGAAAAGACCATTCCTGAAGTATTTGCTATGCTGAAATCAGCAGAGGTAGAAGTCAGGAAGGAACATCAAGTGTTGATGGTCAATAAAACCACTAAGTTCAAGAAAGGCAAGGGTAAAAAGAACTTCAAGAAGGACGGCAAGGAGGTTGCCGCGCCCGGCAAGCAAGCTGCCGGGAAGAAGCCAAAGAATGGACCCAAGCCCGAGACTGAGTGCTTTTATTGCAAGGGAAGCGGTCACTGGAAGCGGAACTGCCCTAAGTACTTAGCGGATAAGAAGGCCGGCAAAACAAAAGGTATATGTGATATACATGTAATTGATGTGTACCTTACTAGTGCCCGTAGTAGCTCCTGGGTATTTGATACCGGTGCAGTTGCTCACATTTGTAACTCAAAGCAGGGGCTGCGGAATAAGCGGAAACTGGCAAAGGACGAGGTGACGATGCGCGTCGGGAATGGTTCCAAGGTCAATGTGATCGCCGTCGGCACGCTACCTCTGCATCTCCCTTCGGGATTAGTTTTAAACCTTAATAATTGTTATTTAGTGCCAGCTTTGAGCATGAACATTGTATCGGGATCTCGTTTAATTCGAGATGGCTACTCTTTTAAATCTGAGAATAATGGTTGTTCCATTTTTATGAGAGATATGTTTTATGGTCATGCTCCTATGGTGAATGGTTTATTCTTTATGAATCTCGAACGTGATGCTACACATGTTCATAATGTGAGTACCAAAAGAAGTAAGGTTGATAATGATAGTCCCACATACCTGTGGCACTGCCGCCTTGGTCACATAGGTGTCAAACGCATGAAGAAGCTCCATGCTGATGGACTTTTAGAGTCTCTTGATTATGAATCATTTGACACATGCGAACCATGCCTTATGGGTAAAATGACCAAGACTCCGTTCTCAGGAACAAAGGAGCGAGCAACCGACTTATTGGAAATCATACATACTGATGTGTGCGGTCCAATGAGTGTTGAGGCTCGCGGTGGCTATCGTTATGTTCTCACCCTCACTGATGATTTAAGTAGGTATGGGTATATCTACTTAATGAAACACAAGTCTGAAACCTTTGAAAAGTTCAAGGAATTTCAGAGTGAGGTTGAAAATCAACGTGACAGGAAAATCAAGTTTCTACGATCAGATCGTGGAGGAGAATACTTGAGTCACGAGTTTGGCACACACTTAAGAAAATGTGGAATAGTTTCACAACTCACGCCGCTTGGAACACCTCAGCTTAATGGTGTGTCCGAACATCGTAATCGCACTCTATTAGATATGGTGCGATCTATGATGTCTCTTACCGATTTACCGCTATCCTTTTGGGGCTATGCTTTAGAGACTGCCGCATTCACTTTAAATAGGGCTCCGTCGAAATCCGTTGAGACGACACCGTATGAATTATGGTTTGGGAAGAAACCTAAGCTGTCGTTTCTAAAAGTTTGGGGATGCGATGCTTATGTCAAGAAACTTCAACCTGAAAAGCTCGAACCCAAGTCGGAAAAATGAGTCTTCATAGGATACCCAAAAGAAACTATTGGGTACACCTTCTACCTCAGATCCGAAGGCAAGATCTTTGTTGCCAAGTATGGGTCCTTTCTGGAGAAAGAGTTTCTCTCGAAAGAAGTAAGTGGGAGGAAAGTAGAGCTTGATGAAGTATTACCTCTTGAACCGGAAAATGGCGCAACTCAAGATAATGTTCCTGAGGTGCCTGCACCGACTAGAGAGGAAGTTAATGATCAAGATACTTCTGATCAAGCCCCTACTGAAATTCGAAGGTCCACAAGGACACGTTCCGCACCAGAGTGGTACGGCAACCCTGTCTTGGAAATCATGCTGTTAGACAAC